>NC_064633.1:92416934-92647262 GCF_023864275.1 Schistocerca cancellata | reverse complement strand
AAGAAAGTGGAAGAGTGTGGTGTTTCAAGAGGCATTATATTGAAGATTTATACTGCGTACGATGAAATTGGAAAAAAATGACTGCTAAGTCACAATGTGGACAAAAGTGTGTGCAGAGCGATTGTGACCGATGGTCATTGAAGAGGATAGAGAAGAAAATAAAGAGGACGACAGCTGCGAAAGTATCTCCAAAACTAAACTATTGCACTCACAAACCCTGTCAGCATGAAAACAACATGAAGGGAACTCCATAAGAAGGGAATTTTCAGGATGACGCTGTAATTTCGAAACCACTCACCAATGATACAAATTGCCATAACAACAAAAACAGGTGCCAAAGCCATAAAACCATATTATGGTGTTGTGGAAGAACTTAGTTTGGTGGGATGGGTCTTGTTCACGTTGTTTCTACCTTCCTTCCCCAGGAGTGAAACATGTGGTTTGGCGATGATGTGGTCAGTCATATTGTGGTATTCCATGGGCCTCATGGTACTCTGCAAGGTCACATTACTGATAAGTATTATGTAACCATCTCATGGCATAATGTTTACTCCATAAAGGTGATGCTCTGTTCCAAGATGACAGGGCCCCTGTTCACGCAGCTCACGTAGTCCAGGAATGGTTTTGCAAGCACGGAGATGAATTTTTGCATCTCCCCTGGTCCCGACAGTCACCAGATCTCAATATTATTGAACTTCTTTGTCTGCTTTGGAAAGAAGTGGCATGGGTCATTATCTGCCTTCATCATTACTTGGTCTTGACAACATTTTGCAGATGAAATCAAACAGGACCTGCATTTGTGCATTCAGAGTCAACTGGAAGTTGCATTGAATGCCTACAGTTTTCCTGCACCATATTAGGCAGGGTAATGTGTTGTGTTTTTAGTGTTTCCATATTTTTGTCCACCCCCTTGTAAGTGTAACACTGTAGTATACTGTGATATTTCATTTGTTCAACTATCTCCTCCCCTCCCGCATGTCCCTCCTTGCTATCCCAAAATGTATTATTTTAAACAAAACTGATCTGATTAAATTCTTTCTTCTTGGTCATGTACCCACATGCCAGATTGTGTCGAAACCTGGAAACCAAACTTTTATGGAAATTCACTATCATTTGTACCATCTTATTGCACCTATCCATCCAGCAATTTGCCATAGCTCTCCCTACCCCCCCCACCCCACCCCCCACCCCCACCACCCCCCCCACCCACGCCCCCCATCCACAACTCCACAGAGGCTTTTTCACAGTGCTAGTATTTTCAAGGGAATTTTCAGTTTCAGGCCTTTGGCACCTGTATCGTATTTCTTTAACTCTCCCTCCTCCCCCCCCCCCCCCCCAACCAAGCAACAGTGGTATCATAGCCACATTTAACATATATTTAAGCAATGTACACCTAGTCATAGATACCTTTTAGAATGAATCTAGTCACTCCGTTATAAATTTTGACATCACTCGTCGTTTTTCTTTAAGCAAAATTACCATTAATCACACTGCCATTTTACTTTCAGAGAAATGGCGATGTATTTGCGCTATGTACGAAGGCTGGACTTCTTTGAAACTCCCGACTATGAGTACCTTAGAAAATTATTCCAGGATCTCTTTGAACGGAAAGGCTATGTGGATGACGGAGAATTTGATTGGACGGGAAGAACAATGGTGAGTTCCACTAACACCAAGCAGCAAGATCAAGAGCGATGAATGTGAAGAACCTTGAAAATAATGAGAAAAAGTTTTAATCCCCATTTTCTGTGACGTAACGTATTTTATAATACGAACATTTTCAGACCCAGTAAATTTGTGTCAGAACAAGACTTAAAATTTTCTTCTTTGATTTAGTTTCGTTTAATTTATTCTATATATGTAAAAATGTTTATTCATTTTCATGAATTACATTTCTTTCTAACAAATGTATGTCTGTTTGTTTGTTTTATATAAGGAATAGTTGTACTGAGAAAAGCATTCAGTGCATGAATGTTCTGTTATGCAAGTTCTCTCTTCAGTTAATGTTGTGCATGGTTTTCTTGTGCATGCTGCTTTTGTTAAAACAGCCTCCTAACTTTCAAGCATTGCGACAAATCAGGAATGCTCCGCCTTCTCACATTGGGAAAACTAAATCTGATAAGGTCTGTATGCTTTGTGGTGTTTTGGCTTTTAGCGCTTCTCTTATAAATTATAAGGTGGAAAGATTTTTTTGCCAGTCCTCCTTTCTTTCTTCTTTCTTTTGTAGTCTACATAGGAATTCTTAGTTTTGAGAACAACTGGTTGTTAGTAAACATAATTAGTAGGCAGATACTGATAAATTAGTTCTTCACTATTCCATTATGTTGTTGCATTTGCAGGCCAGTACATCTTCTGTATTAAATTTCAATATACAGTAAATAGAACAGATTACCACTGTGTGTTGTGTGTGTGTGTGTGTGTGTGTGTGTGTGTGTGTGAGAGAGAGAGAGAGAGAGAGAGAGAGAGAGAGAGAGAGAGAGAGCTTAGCTCATGGTAATTTGACTAATTTCATAATTATGCATTATATGTACATATACATGTTCCTAAAACGCTAGAGCAACAAAGTATTTGTGTGGGATGAAGTGAATCATCTGTATTGGAATAGCATAAAGATTCTATCAAGTTTTTGGGCCTCGTATTTGTTTGAACCATTATGTTTATGCTTGTGTCAGCCATAGCAAAGACAGAAAAAAATATTTTTATTTTACGACCAATCTTGATGTCATTTTTACTAGTCAATTCCGGAGGCTTCCCTCTTATTTAGTCTCGGTCATACATTGTTATTAGCTATGGTATTAGTGTGGGACAGCCTACTTCCGAAGTGCTGTATTTTCTTCAGTTTATCCATATTTTTACAAATTATGCTGAAAATATGTGTATTAATTGCATAATTTTATTGAGATCACATCTATTTACAGTATTAAAAAAAACATTTTTTGGTCCTGTAAAATCTAATCAGTTTAAGAAGAAATAACTTTGCAACCATATGTTGCACTTCCCTATAGTGTGAAAACAGGCACCTCGAGTATATATGTGAAAATGGAAACTCAGTTTTATGTACAACAGCCACAAAGCCTCTAGTTCTGTCAGCATGTCATCTCTGGTGGACTAGAACCTTAAAATAGCATATCAAAACTAATTGCAGCACAGCAAACATTTTCCCAGTTTTGTGGTGGTTGCACATAAAATTGCCTCCTAAAATGCTGTGTGACACAAGGAGGGGGGGGGGGGGGGGAGACTAGAATATCTACACTAACAAGACCTGCAATTTCAAGTGTACATAACGCTCCACTTTAATAGTGTGTCAACATCCTAGTATTAAAATAGGAATCTCGGGCTATGAATTCGGACGTGCATGTCTCCCCTCATGAACCATGGACCTTGCCGTTGGTGGGGAGGCCTGCATGCCTCAGCGATATAGATAGCCGTACTGTAGGTGCAACCACAACGGAGGGGTATCTTTTGAGAGGCCAGACAAACATGAGGTTCCGACAAACATTTGGTTGCTGTAGAGGGGCAGCAGTCTGTATGATTGGCTGACCTGGCCTTATAACATTAACCAAAATGGTCTTTCTGTGCTGGTACTGTGAGCAGGTGAATGCAAGGGGAAACTGCAGCTGTAATTTTTCCTGAGGGCATGCAGCTTTACTCTATGCATAAAAAGTTCTCGGTTTACTTGCCGTGTCCAATTTGGATAAAATCCCGAGCTTTCGATGACTCCCTCTGTCTTCTTTGTCAGGGGTGAAACTGACTGTAGTGGACAGGTGAGGCTTCCGCTTTTATAAGCAATGGACGGCTTTTCATTGGCTGGATGACGTCACAGTGGAAACGGCGCATATGGAGATGGCGGCCTCTATGTCCATAGATTTTGTTTGCATGCTTTATCCAGCGTTGCTTGCAGCGCCATCCATTGCAACAGGCAGAGAACTGCGAGGAATGTATGAAGTCGCCCTCTGTGCTCTTTCTTTATCAACTGCGTGCTTCCATGCATTGCTGAGTGCATATCCGGAGTCTCTGTTGAAATTATTTTCACAAAGTGTAATTTCAACTGCTTCCCTGATGACAGAGTCCCAATACTTTGAAGCGTTTCATCGAATAAAATTTTATGTTTATTTAACAAACTGTGCTCAGCCACCGCTGATTTTTCAAGATACCTGTATTTCCGGTGACGCTGATGTTCCACACAGCGATCGGCAACAGTTCTTATAGACTGGCCCACGTAATTTTTGCCACAGTCACAAGGAATGCTGTAAATTTCCGGTACTCTCGGGCCGAGATTATCTTTCACAGGTCGCAACGTTTCCTTAATCTTCGTGGGTGGCCGGAACACTGGTATGATTCCCTGCCGGCTCAGGACTCTGCCAATCTTGCTGGTCGTTGCACCACAGAATGGTAGCCGCGCGATGTGTTGGTCCTCTTGATCTGTTCTGTTTTTGCTGTGACGTCATCCAGCCAATGAGAAGCCGTCCATTGCTTATAAAAGCGGAAGCCTCACCGGTCTACGACAGTCAGTTTTACCCCTGACGAAGGTGACAGAGGTAGTCATTGAAAGCTTGGGATTTTATCCAAATTTGACGTGGGAAGTAAACCGAGAACTTTTCAGGCAAAGACTCCATCGCGAAAGACTTTGTAGTCAGCTTCACTCTATGGTTAAATGATGATGGCATCCTCTTGGGTAAAATATTCCGGAGGTAAAGTAGTCCCCCATTCAGATCTCGAGGGGGACTGCTCAGGAGGAAGTTGTTATCAGGAGATAGAAAACCTGTATTCCACAGATCGGAGTGTAGAATGTCAGATCTCTTAACCGTGCAGGTAGGTTAGAAAATTTAAAAAGGGAAATGGGTAGGTTAAAGCTAGATATAGTGGTGATTAGTGAAGTTCAGTGGCAGGAGGAACAAGACTTTTGGCCAGGAGAATACAGGGTGGTTTAATAATGAATAAAAAAACAGGAGCATGGATCAGCTACTACAAGCAGCATATTGAACACATTATTGTAGCCAAAATAGACACAAAGCCCACATGTACCACAGTAGTACAAGTTTATATGCCAACTACCTCTGCAGATGATGAAAAGATTGAAGAAATTTATGATGCGCTAAAAAGAAAAAATTCAGATAGTGAAGGGAGATGAAAAATTAATAGTCATGAGAGACTGGAATTCAGTAGTAGGAAAAGGGAGAGGAGGAAAAGTATTAGGTGAATATGGATTGGGGATAAGGAATGAAAGAGGAAGCTGCCTGTTAGAATACTGCACAGAGCATAACTTAATCATAGCTAACACTTGGTTTAAGAATCATGAAAAAGGTTATATATGTGGAAGAGGCCTGGAGACACTGTAAGGCTTCAGATAGATATATAATGGTTAAGACAGAGATTTAGAAACCAGATTTTAAATTGTTTGACATTTCCAGGGGCAGATGTGGACTCTGACCACAATTTATTGGTTATGAACTGTAGATTAAAACTGAAGAAACTGCAAAAAGGTGAATTTAAGGAGATGTGTCCTGGATCAACTGAAAAAATCAGATGATGTAGAGAGTTTCAGGGAGAGCATTAGGGAACGATTGACAAGAATGGTGGAAAGAAAATGGTAGAAGAAGAATGGGTAGCTTTGAGGGATGAAGTAGTGAAGGCAGCAGAGAATCAAGTAGATAAAACGACGAGGGCTAGTAGAAATCCTTGGGTAACAGAAGAGATACTGACTTTAATGGATGAAAGGAGAAAATATAAAAATGCAGTAAATGAAGCAGGTGAAAAGGAATACAAACATATCAAATATGAGATCGACAGGAAGTGCAAAATGGCTAAGCAGGGATGGCTAGAGGACATATGCAAGGATGTAGAGGCATATAGAACTAGGGGTAAGATAGATACTGCTTACAGAGAAATTAAAGAGACCTTTGGAGACGAGAACCACCTCTATGAATATCAAGAGCCCACATGGAAAACCAGTTCTAAGCAAAGAAGGGAAAGCAGAAAGATGGAAGGAGTACGTAGAGGGTCTATGCAAGGGTGATGTACTTGAGATCAATACTATGCAAATGAAAGAGGATGTAGATGAAGAAATGGGAGAAATGATACTGCTTGAAGAGTTTGACAGTGCACTGAAAGAGCAAAGTCGAAACAAGGCCCTGGAGTAGACAACGTTCCAGTAGAACTACTGATAGCCTTGGGAGAGCCAGCCATGACAAAACTCTACCATCTGGTGAGCAAGATGTATGAGACAGGTGAAATACCCTCACACTTCAAGAGGAATGTAATAATTCCAATCCCAAAGAAAGCAGGTGTGAAAATGATCGAACTCTCAGTTTAATAAGTCACAGGTGCAACATACTAACACACATTCCTTACAGATGAATGGAAAAACTGGTAGAAGCCGACCTTGGGGAAGATCAGTTTGGATTCTGTAGAAATGTTGGAACATGCAAGGTAATACTGACACTATGACTTACCTTAGAAGATAGGTTAAGGAAAGGCAAACCTCTGTTTGTAGACTTGGAGAAAGCTTTTGACAATGTTGACTGGAATATTCTGCAGTTCTGAAGGTGGCAGGGAACAAATACAGGGAGTGAATGGCTATTAACAATTTGTGCAGATACTAGACGGCAGTTACAAGAGTCGAGGGACATGAAAGGGAAGCAGTGGTTGAGGAGGGAGTGAGACAAGTTGGTTGTGTATCCACAATGTTATTCAATCGGGATATTGAGCAAGCAGTAAAGGAAACAAAAGAGAAATTTGGAGTAGGAATTAAAATCCATGAGGAAGAAATAAAAACTTTGAGATTTGCTGATGACATTGTAATTCTGGTAGAGACAGAAAAGGATCTGGAAGAACAGTTGAATGGAATGGACAGTGAGGATATAAGATGAACATCAACAAAAGTAAAGTGAGGATAATGGAATGTAGTCAGATTAAGTCAGATGATGCTGAGGGAATTAGATTAGGAAATGAGACACTTAAAGTAGTTTTGCTATTTGGGGAGCAAAATAACTGATGATGGTCGAAGTAGAGAGGATATAAAATGTAGACTGGAAATGGCAAGGAAAGCGTTTCTGAAGAAGAGTAAATTGTTAACATCGAGTATAGATTTAAGTGCCAAGAAGTCTCTTCAGAAACTGTATGTATGGAGTGTAGCCATGTATGGAAGTGAAAAATGGACGGTAAACAACTTAGACAAGAAGAGAATAGAAGCTTTCGAAATGTGGTGCTACAGAAGAATGCTGAAGATTAGATGGGTTGATCACATAACTAATGAGGAGGTACTGAACAGAATTGGGGAGAAGAGGAATTTGTGGCAGTACTTGGCTAGAAGAAGGGATCAGTTGATAGGACATGTTCTTAGGCATCAAGGGATAAGCAATTTAGTACTGGAGGTCAGTGTGGAGGTAAAAATCGTAGAGGGAGACCAAGGGATTCATAAACAAAGCAGATCTAGAAGGATGTAGGTTGCAGTAGTTACTCAGAGATGAAACAGCTTCCACAGAACAGAGTAGCATGGAGAGCTGCACCAAACCAGTCTCTGGATTGACAACGATGACGACGACAACAACAACAACGAGAGTTGGCCCATTCCGAAACCAAAAGAATTTGTCTCCAGCTGTCCAGTATCCTGTTTCCTTATTTGATTGAAATGTAATGCTTGACATGGCAGGCTCCTTTTGATGTGGTCATAGCATCTCTCTCTCTCTCTCTCTCTCTCTCTCTCTCTCTCTGTCTCTGTCTCTGTCTAATTTCTTCCGTTAGTGTTGTTGTCTTACACGTTTAATCCACATTCTGCCTCATAGCATTAGTGCCAGAAGTGACGTAAGAGACCTTATGTCAGCTGCTTCTGTTCTTCATTCATCTCTCTTTTTTTGGGGGGGGGGGGGGGGGGGTAATCCAGTTTTCACCATCATATTTACGAGCAGAAAATATTTTTGGCAATAAAGTAAAATGTTTAATCATTATTGTCTGTCTAGTTTGAAGGTGCAACCCAGAGAATTTCAATGTTAACTTCAACTCTATCTGATGTATTGGTCTTTCCCCCCTCCACCCCCCCACCCCCAAAACGAAAAAAGAAAAACCCTCACTGTTTTCATCACAAAAAATTTCTTTTCATACAGTAATGAATCTATCTTCAAACACACACAACTTGTATTAGAGGTAACACCTTTATCCACTGACTTCACATGTACCATTTCTTTTGCACAACAGATAGAACCATAATGACGCATTTTGGAGTTATCTTAAATGTGGCGCATCAGTTAAACTATATATTTTCATAGTGCTCAAGTGCAGATACGAAAACCACCAAATGAAGAACTTGAGTTTCGCAAACTTTTAAACCAACATAGTGCGTGCTCTATTTTTATTTTGTCAGCCAGTCTATGCTCAGAACATGAGATGTCGAGGTGCATTTACACGGGTCATACATTTTAGCAGTGTATGGCCACAATAGTGTTGATGTAAAATACCCAATAGGGCCCTACAAGTGTGTGGACCATCTGCATGTGCCTGCAATGTGTGAGAGTGAGCGCAAATACAGTTTCCAAACATCAGCAGACGAGTTGAGTGCTTGTCAATGACCACACAGATATCGCACACTTCCACATAGGCTATGAATTTGCAGTGTGTGTGTGTGTGTGTGTGTGTGTGTGTGTGTGCACACAGTGTCCTTCCCACTAGAATTAGGCAGTGTGTATTTGAAAGACAAATAATGCATAAAAATAAAATTTTGTACATGGCTGGAGCAGCAACGTCAGGATGAAATCATCTTGTAGTAACAGTAAACAACCAGTTAGCTGCAAAATGGAAGGTTTATTAAAATCTCTCTGTCATGGTTTCAACATTTATAAATATGTTCTCTTCAGAAATATTGACAACTGGATTTCACTGTATGACAGAGGTATGTTGAAATGGAGAGGTATGTTATAATGTAGCCGAAAGGCTTCAGTCAGATGTAAAATTTCATCTCCAGTGCACTAGCTGTTCATTGGTGAGGAAATACCAAATGATAACCGTTATATTGTGCATGTTTTAATTATTATGGAGGCAAAATTTTATAACTGGTTACGCTTTACACCTTTGTTTTAATGCACATGTACCATGGCGTGTAATTCAACTGTCACAATTTCTTTCTTAAGAAGTAGTTTATACAAACATTGAAGCCGTGGTAAAGGGGTTTTAATAAACACTGCATTTTGGAACTAATTGGCTGTTTATTAGTTGTGCAAGAAGATACAGATAAAAACTGCAATTCATTATTTGTGAACAACAAACAAAAATATTTATTGGAAACATTATTGATTTAGGCAAATAAAAATATTTATCATTTGTGAATAAAAAGCATTAAGAAAAGTAGATAAATTTGAAATAGAATGTCATTTATTGCTCCAGTTCTTCCCCATTTAATAAATAGATATACATTTTGTTGCTTTTAAAGTAGTTTTCACAACAACTCTTTCTTAAAATATCTAGTTAGAAATTTTATTTCATTTTCAAAGATTTGTCATCATGAGACACTAAGGATACATTCTACACATTCAAATAAGATATTGGTGTGTTATATACTCCTGAAATAGTTTTTGTTGCAGGGTAATATTATAAGAATTTCAAATCGCAAAATTTCTTTGGCAAAAATTGAAAAATTGTCAATTCTGCTGTAGTTTTGGTAGGTAAGTTCGTCATGGTTTCAGGTTAGCTTCAACTGCCAGACCACATTAAAAATAAATTTTCTTCTTGCGTGTCTACTCCGTTGTTCATTGTCAGCAGCATAGATGAAGTATTTGTTTTTTAAATTGTGGCTAAGACAGTGCCACAGTAATTAATTGCAGTTGGTGTAGAAAAGCGAAAAAAGGTTTTCCAATTCTCTCTCAATGCTTCCTGAATTAAAAAACCAGTGTGCTGCAGTGCTGCTTCCCCCCTTCGCCTCCTCCGCAAAACCTTGTGTTTCCTGAAGCTTTTCAATCTCGAAACTATATGTAGCTACATTGACGTGCGTTCCACCTTCTAATGGAAATCTTATTCAGAGTTAGCCCTAAACGCTTTTGGATAATGTTAGACATCCAGCAGCATTACACAAACATTTTAGAAGACTTCACATATAAACTGTGTTGATGTTAATCTTTGGCAAATGCTGAGTTGTTATTTTTGTTCACTCATTTTTAACGCTACAAATACAAAAGAATTGCATAGTTACAGTGAAACGCCTGTTTAATGTTTTCGTGCAGTCCCGACTTAAAAAACGCAAAACCAAGGAAAGTGCAAGATCGAGGAAAACGTTAAAAACCCAAAAATATGAGCAAAAACATATATAATTGCCATATATATTTAAAAATCGTAAGCCTCTTGAATACATTAAATTAAATCTGTATAAGTGAAGGAAATGAAATGTACTGTAGACTGTATATGCATGAATTTGTGGTAATGAATGTCATCAGTTCTCAAAAAATCAGATATGTAACAGCAAGGAAAAACTCTTCAAAAAATTGAAATTGGTGTCAGGTTACAAGGTAATCAAGCATATTTTCCGATATGCTGTGACCACAAATTATATGACAAAACACATGTTTTTGAGAGATCTTTCCTTTGCACTTACCCAGAAAAAAGTAAAAGTTGATGAACATGGTGAATGAACCGAGAATTGTGAAGTACAGTGACAGACGTCAGAATCTAACATGTGGAGTTGTTAATTTCTGTACACAGTGCAAAATGTGAATTTCAAAGGAAGCTCAGGCGCTACAGTTTTGCCTCATGCCTTGTATCACTGCTGCCGATCTTTACGATCTACAGTGTGTGGTCCAAAGTATATACATGACTAGTGATGTAGTTGTTGCAGCTGTATTGTGTCAGATTTGAATAAAAAAGGCTTTAAAATGTGCTTTCGCCAAACCCTTGTTCTATTTCTATGTGACATCTCTGCTGCAGCACATGATCTGTACAAAAAGTGTATTTTCAGCACTTAACAAAATGCCTTCACCCTTACTTTCACTCCTGTCATTGAAGGGCCACTACCTCTCTCTCCACACATCCAGCAGGCGAGCTCATTTTGTGTGTGTTAAGCCCCTTTTACACAACTGACTTTCTTAATTCAATTGGCTACTTAAGACAAGCATGTCTACTGCAGCACCCCTGGCATTTCATTCCTATACTGACTCTCGTCTGTTTCCAGTGGTCATTTTTGTTTAGATGTCGGCACTAAAATTGCCAGGGTTGTGATAGCTGTCTGCTGTGTAGTTTGGCGTCTGAATGGTGAGAATGAGGTTAGTAGGGACTATTCTTTTTACGGAAAAATCGAAATATAGTAACAAAAAGTAGGAACAAACAGTGACAGCAGAGTTTATTAATGATCCAAGTAAAATACGTTGTGTAAGTTCTTGCCAGAAGTCACGTGGTAAATTCACTAGGCTCTTAAGAACTGAAACAATAGGAAAAGTGTCATCCAAATGTTTCAGAACATATACAGGCATTTACTCAGGAAAATATGTCCTTGCAAACTCATCACAGTATGTAGAACACAGTAAATAGTGACGTTTTTCTTTATCCTATGTAACTTATTTTCTAGATATGTCCCAAATGACAACGAAAATTATTTTTCTCATCTGTCTTCAAAATACATTTATCTATTCACATTTTTATTCTCTTTAAAATGTAAATGCTTTTTGCTTCCAGATATTTCATCTCTCGTGTAGGAGATCACTAGTAGGTAGGACAAAAATATCGGAAGCTTGTGTGACTTTTCATTGTGCCATGAAAACAAAGCAAACAACATAAAAAGGGTGTATTCGACCCGGGACAACTGAAAGATCCTGTAAAAGCCCAGGAATTTTTTCATCCTGGTGAAAACAGGAAAAAAACTCGGGATTTTTTTCATCTGGGAGAAAACAGGAAAAAACGTGGGAATTTTTAAGAATTCTGGGAATTTTTCATTGTTTTACTTTTCAGTTACATTTTTGTAACTTTGACCGGTAATAACCAATACTCTAACAAAGAATATTACGGTATCTCGCCACTGCAGAATAATACTGCAGCAACAAAACGTGAACGAGAGAAAGAGAACGAAAATAATACTTAAGTCGCAAAGGAAATGTGCCATATATAACAACAAAACACAGTGCTCATACAACAGCAAAATGTGTCAAAGGCTTTATGAAGACTATAGCAATGCTTCATAACAACAACTTGCCTCTGATGAGCATGATGTCACAACTGCTTACATTAGATTCGTTTGAGCAGTTGCGAGCGAGCTCATGCTCATGCGCAGCTGAGTTACGTATGACCAGATGCTACCCAGAAAAAGTTTATTGTCACCCCTAAGCTGCCAGATTCACACATGTGTAACAAGCCCGGATCTAGGGGGTGGGGGGCAAACTGGGGTATCTGCCTCGGGCGGCAATTTCAGGGGAGGGGAGGGGGATGCCAAATTCATATTCTTGAGGAAAAAGACCTCGTTTCAGAAAGCTCCTAGCATCCAGCGCACATTGGTCTATTGATTATTCATGTGATTTTGAAACACATCCCTGTTGGTTTTTTAACAAAATCTAAGTTGATTTCTGAATGCATGCATAGTGTACATCATGTCTCTGCCAGGGGAATCCCCATTGCATCTAGAAATAAACATCCCTGCAGGCAAAAGGGGACAGGGCTATACGAGCTGAGTGGAATAAAGCCGAACAGGTGAATGCCAGTCGCTGTTTATGTGGTTGACTGGATTTGTGAACGATCAGCCTTGTTATAATTACTAGCAAAATCCATAGATTCAGACTGAAAGAGTGGAAATAAACGACTAAGGGGAATAACAGGGAAGAAAGATTACGTATTATCTTCTCCGAGTACCCAAGAAAATGAAATTTTAACAGAAAATTTTTGGCCAGACCACTACACTTGTAAGGTAGTCCCCAGCTAGCAGCGGCTTAAGTTCTATTCCGGGAGTAGTTTGGAAAACGTAATAACGCTTAACCAGACAATAAATGCAGGATAACTAAACTGTTGATTGTGGCAGGGTTAGTGAAGTTAACCGGAGAACAAATTTTGACACTGGCAGGACTAGTTACAGAATTAATGGTCACAAGAGTGTTTGTTAGAACAAGGGAGGAGAGGAAACGGACATCACACAAATTACGGAAGAATATGAAGATTCCAATTTTATATAAGAATTTCATACTATTACTTTTTGTTCTCATGCTTGAGAAGCTAGAGTGTATAAATGAAATATGAAACTATTTACTAACATAAAACTCTTTGCTTTTAGTAAGCCTAATAGGCCTATAATATTGGTACTTCGTGAATTATATTCTCTCACGCTATAAAAATGACAATTTGTGCCAAAACAGTCTCGTTTATTAGGGGTGTGTTACAATTGCTGCAATATTAGACAGGCTTATTTCGTTTCATCTAGCAGACAGTGACAAAATAGACGTAATCAAATCGAGAGATCATACCAGTTGAGGGTACTATTTGTATTAACAGTTTTTTCAGTATTATGCAATGACATTTCGATTTTTCATGTAGCAAAACGTTTGACAAACTTTGATGAGGTAATAGGTCCTTTCCCAGAAATGAAAGCATGTCACACAAAGGTGTAGCAAGATTAGAGAGAAAAAAATGCTAGGACTTAAGGATTGAAGAAATGTGCACTGTCTTGCCTGTCTCTTGTCTTTGCTGCTTTTATGTATCCTATATTTAATTTTATGTCACACAAAACAGTATGTTATCAGCTAATAGGCAACAAAGAGTGCAAATTTCTGAAGAGCTCTTGTTCTCCCAGTTACAAATAATCTCATCCAGTATTAATTGAGAGTTTTTTTAAGAGGGTCAGGATGTCAAACCGGCCAAAATCTGAGCAGGAGAGGCATCACTGCACATTTTAATTTCTATTGTCCTGAATATAGTTTGATGGCACCCATTAAAAAATATTACACGTTTGAATTCCACCGAGTGAAACACAGTGATGTACGATAGAAGAATGCTGTGTGAAGAGGAGTGGCACTGCAATTTGGGACAAATAACATGTCTTACAGTTCCTTGAACACACGTTTTGTGTATCAGACTCTTCAGAAAGATGTGCATTGCAAATCTAACATATTTTTGAAAAGTTTTTTTTAAAAAAGTTTTGGCATCCTATCTCAAACACTCGAGGGGCTGCTACTATGTAGTAATAGCCCCGGTTCAGAAATATAGTTGATCCAGGGCTGATGTACAGAGCAGTCTGAGTTGTAGTGGGGAGGTGGGGAGTCTTCATGTGACCCATGTTTAAGTGTAGTGATTTTGGTGTTTCCTCTTCTTTTTTTGCTCTCACGTCAAATGAAAACATAACAGATTCCTGTGGCCGGGAGATATCAAGTGAATTAAAATACATTCACATAATTGCAGAAGGCTAAAATATGTTATTAGTTTCAGATTTTATTGTATTTCCACCTTGCAGAACAATGAAGTTATTTTTGTCGGTTCGCTAAAGAAATTTGGCTTTTATTAATCTTTTCCACTGAGCGAATCAATTTATTTGAAACGAAGTGTTTAATTCCACACTATTGGCTAGTCTCAACTGTTCATGCATTTCAGGTGCACGTTTTCATCTTCTGGTATGTACAGCATTATGCTATAATAAAGAACCAAACATGATATAATAGAGTACCGGTACTCCAAGAAAATTTACTTCTGAATCTGGACGTACGAATGTGCACTTTAAGCCGAATTATGCATTTTAGTATGGTTCATGAAATTCCAATGCTCTTGGAGTATCCTCTAATGTCTTCTTCCTTTTATGGCATAATGTAAGATCTTTTAATGTCTTACACGTACGGTCATATGGGGTTCCTGCGCCATCATAGCTGCGCAAGTGTGGTGACGTCTGTTACCTGTCTCTCTCTGGCAACTACTGAAATGAACCTGTTTCTAACAGGTCGCGGGACAATATTGCAAATGGTTGTTTGAAAAGTGTTACTTCCAAAGTAAATTTCCCTTAACACCAGATCAACTATGTGCGAGAATGGACGATGAATTTCTTAAATCATAGAGTGTTTGACTTTCTTTTAAAAATCAACTCTTTGAGGATGACCATTTTGAATAATTTCGAGCCCAGAAGATGAAATTTACCCTGTGTTGTTGTCAAAAAGTTGTGTGATGTATCTTTAAAGTGTAACACACGCAAAAAAGATAAACATTGTATGTGAAAGCTTAGCGTCTCTTGCAGCTTATTAATCTTAGAGACCAATATTGTATGTGAAAGCTTTTCTTTCCTTGTAGCAACACTATGTATATTAACTTAAACCATTAACTTTTCCTGTTCGTGTGTTCATGCTATTTACAAGTGATGTTGCTATTGGCTGACTACATGACGTGTCCTATGTTCTTAATATCTGCTGTCATTGGCTGGCGAGATCACGTGACATGAGCATGACTGGCTTACAAAAGTGCTGGGAAATTCTACGCCGGTGTGTAAAACCATACCCACTCAAAGGATTGATAAGTTCTACAGTTCCGAGAAAAAGTATACTGTCACTGAACATGGAAAAAGTGTATTTTCATCTGGGAGAAAGTGTATTTTTAACTGGGAAATCCAGGAATTTTCTTTTCTCATGCGCCTATATACCCTGTGAAAGTACAAAATCTGTTTCTATAATAAGAGTGGGCTCGATCAAAATAGGTTGTAACTTCATAGTTACCAGATGCTACCATAGTTCCTTGTCTCTGCGCAGTCTATAGGTCACTGGTTTCATAGACACATTCACATTGTGTTTGATTGCTGCTTTACACAAGGACACAAAAGGCACACACACGTCGAGTAATCGCTTTTGACCATAAACTTGATCATGCTGAATGGATTTTAGTGTGGTGTGGTGACTGTACAGAGTGTTGGGTGGCATAACAAGTTGCCAGCCAAGAAGAGCTCACTAGCGGAAATGGTCAGTGTTCCCTTGATTTTGACCACGTATATTCTTAGAGACTCTGTGTTTGAATTTAAAAGATTGATGATCAATATTATTGCTGAATACACTACATCAGAAATATATGCAAACAGATGAGACTGAGTTATAAGTGGTGCATGAAAAAATGACAGCTAGGGACCTTCGTCTCGACTGTCCTGCTTTTCTGTTCCTGCCACAACCTAGTAGAAGTTGTATTGTAATTGCACAGTGGAGCTAAATGTTGGTAGTTGTGTTGGCAATACTGATCATGGATTACTTTAGGATTTCCTGTCTCATGTTGTACTGGTTGTTATCTTACTGGTTTCTTAAATAAATGAAGAATCATTTATAGAACCTTACGTGGTATAGTGTGGTAGGACAGCACTCTCACCACGAATTACAATAGCCCACCAGGACTTAGAAGTGTACCCTGGTCCACTTGTCAGTCTGATACAGAAATTGCATCACTGTCTTTGCTGATATACAACCTTTCTCCCCCCCCCCCCCCCCCCCCCCTATCATAACTCTAGTAAATTGTTCATTCTTAGATCACCCGTTGATTCCCTCCTTTGTCTCACAGCATAAACACAAATATCAATTTGTTGCCCAGAAATTTACTATAAAATAATACCAAAGTTAAAACATCAAGATGTGTTTTTTTTTTCTTTTTCTTTTCCCCCCGTGAATGCTTTCCGGGTTTTTGAAACAAATTGTGAATTATCAGATAATATGGCTTTTGGTTTCCCTACACTCTTGAAGTAATCTCTTTCAATTTTTGTAATGATCTCTTTACGTGTAGCTTTTCGAACAGGATAAAGTTTAATTACTTTGGAAAATGCATTTACAATGATGAATATAATACAGTGACCACTTTTGCTTTTAAGTAAAGAACCATGAAAGCCTACAGCTACTAAATCTAATGGCTTATCCGGAATAATGTTCTGCATTTTTCCCTGGCATGTTCTGTTACTTACTTTACTTTTTGACATTTGTTGCATGTTGATATTTCATTCCTCACCTTTTTTACTATGTTATAAAAGTAGATGTTTTCTTGTAACTTTTGTATGCATTTCTGTATGCCACAGTGACCATAACTTTCATGGGTTTACTTCATTAACTTGTCAGAGTCCACATCTGTTCTTCTAAAGAGTGTTCCCTTAAAGACCTTATAGTATTTGTCAAGTTTATCATACCCTCTTTTGCCTAAACAGTCCTTAACCAATTTCCAATTAGGAAAAGTATCCTTATGCGCTTTTCATCTTGGGTTCCCTTCATGTATCTTATTTTAAATTCTTTTTCTTTCTCTTGATCAAAGATTTCCTCATCTCCTGCTACTGGTAACCTGGATAAAGCGTCAGCTACTATATTTTCTAACCCCTTAATATACACAATTTCACAATCAAATTGTTGCATAAACATTACCCACATGGTTAATCTGTTATGATATAGTCTGCACTCCTGTAAATAACTTAAAGCTTTGTGGTCTGAATACACTTTTATCTTGTGTCCTAACAGGTATGTTTTAAATTTTGTAAACACCCAGTGTACCGTGAGTAATTCTTTTTCTGTAACTGTGTAAGTTCTCTCATGTTTAAGTAACATTCTACTGGCAAATGTAATAGTACAATGAAGATTTTTTCCAGTCACAACTTTCTCCTGAAATAGTTCCGCTCCTAACCTGTAATCACTACTGTCAGTGCGAAGACAAAATGGTAAACTAAAATCAGGTCTGTGTAAAAGATTGTTCTTACAAAGTTCATTTGTAATTTTCTCTAATGATTTCTGACACTCTTTGGACCAATTCCACGTAGTATTTTTTCTAAGTAAGTTGCTTAAAGCTGTTACATTAAGGCATTAACCATTTATATATTTTCGATAGAATCCACAGATTCCGTAAAAAGATTTCAACTGTTTTCAGTTTCTAGGAAATGGAAAGTCTACAATAGATTTTATTTTTTTCAGGGTCTGCACTTATCCCTTCCTTAGTAATGACATGACATAAAAATTTGAGTTCTAACACACCAAATTCACATTTTCTACTTTTAACATCATTCCTCCTCTTCTGAGTTGATCACACACCTTTTTCAACTACTTCAAATAATCCTCCTAACTTTGATTTGACTCTAATATATTACATAAATGGTTAATTCTGACACAACTTCATGGCCAAGTGCATAATCTAGTGCTCTTATAAATTCTGTGACTGATGAGTTTAAATTGAAAGGTACTACACAATATTGGTAACATCTCCTGTTTTATAAGAAAGCAGTGTACTTTCTAGAATGAATTGCAAGAGGTACTTGATGAAAACCCAAAGTTAGGTCAAGGCTTGACATAATTGGTATTTTTTAAATTTATAAAACAACACATCGATGTTCTCTGGGTGGTCAGTTTCTCTGTATAAACATTTGTTTAACTGTCCGGAATCTAGTACTAATTCGACTTGTCCATTAGATTAATTTAAAATGACAAAGGAATTATTATAAGGGCTTACCATCTTTTGTAATTCTTTCTCCACTGCTACCCTTTTCGAGATTGGAATTCCGTATAATTTTTTAAAGAAAGGTTAATGTGGCTTCAACTGCAAAGTACTTTGGTATCCAATTACTTTACCTGGTATGTTGCTAAATACATCACTATATTCCCACAAAAATAATTTCAAGTCTTGCTTTTGGTTCTCATTTAGTTCTCTAGCTTTGGCTACTTTTTCATTTACCAAGTTTTCAAACACTATCTCATCTGTATCCAAATCTGTGACGTAACTTTCAATGTACTTACCTCTTTTGTAAATTCAGTACTGTTCAGTCTTATTCATAAACGACACATTTGACATAAGTCGTCTCGTAGCAATGCCTTCACCATTGGTAGAGTAATCATTAATTTCTCTCCTACCCAGTCAACTGCTGCACTTACTTTTGTTATCCAAAATATGCCTAGGATAAAATCCACTGTGAGAATAACAAGACACCCATGTGACCATGATACTCCTTCAATTTCAAAATTAATAAAAGCCTGACTCTTTACTGATTTACTGTGCCTCCCATTAGCACCTCTTATTTTAATTCCTACTATAGGTAACTCAACAAAATCCTTATTAGTTTTCAGTTTTCTACTTAATGATTCTGATATCCCAGATATTTGACTCCCTGTGTCCACTAAACACTTTTCTTTCCATGATCCTGTATGTACATCAATAAGCGGACTGGTTACATCAAAGTCAAATTTTTCATTAACATTCTCATGTAATAAGTCATCTTCAATTTCAATAAATCCATATCCCTTTCTGGTGTCCTTCCTTGTATAATTACTACCATAGTTATATGCTTTTATGCCCCTAATTAAATTTTCTTTGGCATGATTACTATTCCTGAATATTTCATTAATCCAACTACATTCATTTGTGCTATTGTGTGTCTCTCCTTTATATTTATCTCTTAACATTTGTGCAATGTGATACTTAATTATATGCCACCATTCTGGATACAAAGTTTCACATATATCTAGTGTTACCTTTCTGAAATTTTCATCATTCTTAGTGGTAATACTGTTAACCCATAAGTTAAACAAAAATTGCTCACTATCTGACATTTCATCATCTACTTCCCTAATGCTGTTAAGATTACCTGCTGTCAATTCCCTCTCATTGTTTTTCTTGCATGTACAGGGCTATTACAAATTATTGAAGCGATTTCATAAATTCACTGTAGCTCCATTCATTGACATATGGTCACGACACACTACAGATACGTAGAAAAACTCATAAAGTTTTGTTCAGCTGAAGCCGCACTTCAGGTTTCTGCCGTCAGAGCGCTCGAGAGCGCAGTGAGACAAAATGGCGACAGGAGCCGAGAAAGCGTATGTCGTGCTTGAAATGCACTCACATCAGTCAGTCATAACAGTGCAGCGACACTTCAGGACGAAGTTCAACAAAGATCCACCAACTGCTAACTCCATTCGGCGATGGTATGCGCAGTTTAAAGCTTCTGGATGCCGCTAAGGGGAAATCAACGGGTCGGCCTGCAGTGAGCGAAGAAACGGTTGAACGCGTGCGGGCAAGTTTCAAGCGTAGCCCGCGGAAAATTGGCTCATGCCACAACTGGAGACCGACAGCGCCGACTTCATCTTTCAACAGGATGGTGCTCCACCACACTTCCATCATGATGTTTGGCACTTCTTAAACTGGAGATTGGAAAACCGATGGATCGATCGTGGTGGAGATCATGATCAGGAATTCATGTCATGGCCTCCACGCTCTCCCGACTTAACCCCATGCGATTTCTTTCTGTGGGGTTATGTGAAAGATTCAGTGTTTAAACCTCCTCTACCAAGAAACGTGCCAGAACTGCGAGCTCGCATCAACGATGCTTTCGAACTCATTGATGGGGACATGCTGCGCCGAGTGTGGGAGGAACTTGATTATCGGCTTGATGTCTGCCGAATCACTAAAGGGGCGCACATCGAACATTTGTGAATGCCTAAAAAAACTTTTTGAGTTTTTGTATGTGTGTGCAAAGCATTGTGAAAATATCTCAAATAATAAAGTTATTGTAGAGCTGTGAAATCGCTTCAATCATTTGTAATAACCCTGTATTAAGATCAAATAGCTCATAGACTAAAATTCTGGCATCCTTATCATTTAAATTGTCAACTGTGTTCATGTGTACCTCACTAACTTCATTATTATCGTTTATATTAGTAATCCCTAAAGCTTCCAACTCCTCACTTATACCAATAAAACTTCTTTCTTCACCACTATTATTAATCTCCTTTTCTTCCCAATCAACATCACAAAAATTATCCTCTTGATCCTCTGCACCCTTACCTCCAGTGTACAGATACACATTTAAATCATCTTTATTAGTTGCAATTTTCATTCCTAGCCCACCAGACTCTTCTGTAAGTTCTCTAATTCCTAACACACTTTGATCATTTGAACAACTATTTTCCAGCAAGGTGTCCATGTCGGCCCACTCATAGAATAAATCTAAGTTTAATTCTTCTCCACAATTCTCTAAGCAATCAGTGTCTTTAAATAACTTACCTTTTGGTTCTGGTTTATTTGTATGACATACATTATTTTTAACAGATACGACATTAATGGGATAACACTTCTCTTTAAAACAGTTACTCATAATGTCATTGGTATTTTTCTGTTTAGTTTGGGTTGGCCCTTTCCATTTGTGTATAAGCAGCTCCTACCTTGCAGACCGCCGTGGAGCCCTGTTCAGTTTTTAACTCCTGTATAGTTTCCTGTTCAGTTCTCCCCGTACCATTATAACTATGGCACTCCTTTGGTTTATTTCTGAAGTGTTTGCTACCAAATTGATTATGATTATTTCCATATTTGACCTTTGTGATGGAAGTTGTTTCCTTGTGATCCCTTGAAGTTGTACTGGTGACTTTTCTGATGAGAATCGGTACTTCCAAAATTGTGTGGTTCCATTTTATCATGTTGTGTGTTTCCCCAATTTGTGTGTTCTGTCTTTTGAAAATGGTTTTGACTATGGTGTGGTGGTTTACCCGTTTTCTCAATAATTCTGTTTAGTTTGTCTTCATACTTCAAAAACTGATCTATAATGTCATCAGGTCCATAAGCTGACTCCCACTGTAATTCATATGGTAGCCTTCTTTTTACTGCATCAATTTGAGCGAGTTCACCGAAAGGTTTGCTTAGGTGAATGTGTTTCCTTAACTGATTTTTGCAAAAATGCGTCATGCTGCCAAACTCATCTTCATAAACAATGGCTAGCAGTTTTGTACTACATGTGACTGCAGTGTGTGTGGTTGCCAGGCTATATTATTGGCATTATGCAGTGTTTATGGCCAGTGTAAACATACCGTCACACGATTGTGTTCCTGTTGGTGCAACAGAACACTGAGAATATTTATTTCAGTATTTATTTAGTACTATTTTTACATTTTGGAGAATGAAGTTTTGTTGTGACAGCCCAGTTTGTAGTGTCCCTGAGCTCTGAGATAGGCTGAACAGTGATAATTTGTTGAGTTTTAGTGGAGCCATTGAATGTCCTTCCATAATAATCATCCTTCTTCTTGTGCAGCACAATAGAGATTCTTCTGCCTTTCACATGTGGCAACAGTGAAGTTTGTGTGATGTCACATATCCTGTGCTATTATTGGCTGATGGAAGAGCAAACTGAACAGGCACGATCTTGATATAGGTATATGCTAAGCCAAAGTGTCATTTTTTACGGTATTTTTTCTTTCATGTTACAAAGAGATACAGTTCAGTGTATTAATGATCTCGCCGTAACCCATAATTTTGGTTTGGTATGTTGTACAAAAGTTTTGAAGAGTGTGATGTTGCCCAATAAAACTGTTACCAGATTAGAATTTGTTGGAAGGAAGATATTTTTGTCTTAGATTACGTTTAGGGCAAAGTTTTTCATGCAGGAAATGGTCATTTTAAGTTAATGGACAACCCTCAATTTGAAGAAAAAGTCAATATCCAGTTTCATCATTTACTAATATTAGTAAATCACCCCATTAGATTCATGAGGTTTCGATACAGGAATGGGCAAAATAACAAATTTTACAACATTTTTATTATTTTGAATTGCCTTTTTTGCATTATCATTTACACCAAATTTCCGTGTTCCCAATTAAGTGTTGCTTGCCTGTGGACTGCTTAATCACTTCATGGGACTCAAACTATGCATTGTACTGCTATCTCCCTTCTCATTGTTCTGTCTTCACTGCTGTCACCCATTCCTTTCTTCATTCCTAACCTCCACCAATACCATAGATTTCTTCAGTTGACTTTAAAATGCAATGTATTATGTTGTACCGTGTGTTGTTCAATGTATTATGTTGTACCGTGTGTTGTTTGTATTGGTCTTCCCTCAAAGGATTTATGGTGCCCCCATAATCCAGACTTAATGAGCTTACTGCAAATGTTTCTTAGCAGCTTGTAAATATAAGACAGTTGCTGTAAAAACATTTTACTTTTATCCATTTTAGCAGGAAATTATTTAATCAGTGTAGTGTGTTTCAAAGAACTGCAACGAAACATGTTAGTCCATTTCATAAAAAATTTATTTTTGAACAACAAAATTAATAACATTTATATGTTATGAGATGTTCATCAAAAAATTGTATGCGGATGATAATTGTTTTCATATTTGTTGATAGTATATGGCCCTTTATTGTAGAATCCAGACCACCTGCCTGCATCTCATCCCATGTTCCAAGAACCTTTGCATGCCATTAAGTTCTACATGCTATGGTGTGTAACATGGTGCATTGTGCTATATTTTGTGTTAAAGTAAGCCTGTGGTTTTGAGGTATGCTGTTTTTATGATCAAAGAAGTGAATACAGGTTGTGTATTTCCTCCGTAAATGTAATAGTGAAGATTAAACAATGGAAAATCCAAGATGGAATGTAACAATATTATGAGAAGGAAAGTTGCTACCCACTATATAGCAGTGGTGTTGCGTCGCAAATAATCACAACAAAAGGACTCGCAATATTTTAGCTTTTGGCCATTTAGGCCTTCATCAGCGCGCACACGCCCCCCCCCTCCCCCCCCCCCCCCCAAACACACACACACACAACTGCAGTCTCAGGCAACTGTAACTAGTGGTTTCAGTTGCCTGAGACTGTCGTGTGTGTGTGTGTGTGTGTGTGTGTGTGTGTGTGTGTGTGTGTGTGTGTGTGCGCGTGTGTGCGCGCGCGCGTGCACGCGCATTGTTGACGAAGGCCTTAATGGCCGAAAGCTATAATTGTGAGTCTTTTTGTTGTGCCAACTGCGCCTCAGCATCTCCTCTATATGGTGAGTAGCAACTTTCCTTCTCATAATATTGTTAATATTGGAAGTGTTTAAGTACCAAATAGGCAGTGGTATATGATCATCCAAAATGCTACAGACTAAAGGACACACAGTGGAGTTCGCATTCTGTGATTTTGGTCTCTTTTAGTTATTACATGTGGGTTTGTGAAACATTTAAATCATAAAAGCAGCAGAATTATATTCAAAAATTTTAGAGCACATCATTTTGGTAATATTTATTGAAAATGCAGATGTAATTGCATGCAATGTGATTGTTTTTCTGTAATGCTTTTGCTTGATAGTTCAGATATCTTTTATATGGCTTAAACTTGACAATTAACATATGAGGTGTGTGCTCATGCCTATTTTCCATTATCATCAGCCTTTATTTTTGTGCACAACACTCTCAGTAGAATACCAGTATATTAAGTATGTCTAGTACTGATTTAATTATTCTGTATAAATCAAACCCTAAAATATTAAACATGAAGTATAAACTGCTAACAAAGAATCTGTCATTAGCTGTTTACAATTGATACTACCTTACTGACACTTTTGCAGTTGGATTTGGGGATTCATGGAAAGAGTGTTTGACATTGATGGAAACTGATTTGCTTTTTAAGAAACTAAAGGATTCGAGTCGTACTGTTGGATAAATGTGATTGTTATTTTGTACAAAGGAGTGTTATAGATTCTGTTGAGAGCAATAGAGATTACATTGATGTTCCACATAATT
Organism: Schistocerca cancellata; assembly: GCF_023864275.1. NCBI lineage: Eukaryota > Metazoa > Arthropoda > Insecta > Orthoptera > Acrididae > Schistocerca > Schistocerca cancellata. The sequence continues at coordinate 92,622,855 of NC_064633.1, read as the reverse complement.
TTATATGTTCATTTTACTGGTATATAACGGCATAAATAACGTAAAAACCATGCAGTGATGGAAAAGTATAAAACCATTATTTTGAGTAATACTTTGTTTTTTTAATTTCATAAACATGCTTTCAGAACAGGCATTTGTGTTTTGCTGTAAGTGTAATCACAAATATCTTGAGGCATGTAAAGTACCATATATTTTTTTCTGTGGACATAACTGCTGTGCAAAAAAGAAAATTGCCTGAATGCTGAGGGATAACTAGTTTTCTGAAACAGATATTAGGAATTCTGTCTTACAAAATTTGTTTACTGTAATTGGAAGTTATTCCAGCCTTACATAATTACCAAGAGCGAACTTGTGAGAAGTTTAATTAGTAGTACACAATGTCAATGCAACAAATAATTACACCTTTGTACTAGGTGGAAGAGATTTATGTTATGATTGTTTTCTAGTCTACACCTGTTGGGTCCCTACAGACAGGCCATGAAATAGTGGTATCGCCCAACAGAGATCGCCATGCAACAGCCAACAAGGTAATTGAAACTACTGTGATTTAAATGAAATGCAAATTTGACATATGTTACTAGTTTTAAAATGTGTACATGCAGTTAAGTTGCTGATACTGTTGCAATTTTTATACATCATTCTCATGTTGATTTCGAAATAACACACATTTTCATATGAAAATATGTTCAAACTCTATTAAAATTACACCACTAATATAAATTCTCTTACACATGTGCACGTACACACAGATATTTTAGCTACCCCTCTGCCCCTCCCCCTCTCCCCCCTCACTCCCCCTCTCACCCCTCCTCTCGCCCCCCTCTCCCGCCCTCTCGCCCCCCTCTCCCGCCCTCTCACCCCCCTCTCCCGCCCTCTCGCCCCCCTCTCCCGCCCTCTCGCCCCCCTCTCCCGCCCTCTCGCCCCCCTCTCCCGCCCTCTCGCCCCCCTCTCCCGCCCTCTCGCCCCCCTCTCCCGCCCTCTCGCCCCCCTCTCCCGCCCTCTCGCCCCCTCTCCCGCCCTCTCGCCCCCCTCTCCCGCCCTCTCGCCCCCCTCTCCCGCCCTCTCGCCCCCCTCTCTCGCCCCCCTCTCTCGCCCCCCTCTCTCGCCCCCCTCTCTCGCCCCCCTCTCTCGCCCCCCTCTCTCGCCCCCCTCTCTCGCCCCCCTCTCTCGCCCCCCTCTCTCGCCCCCCTCTCTCGCCCCCCTCTCTCGCCCCCCTCTCTCGCCCCCCTCTCTCGCCCCCCTCTCTCGCCCCCCTCTCTCGCCCCCCTCTCTCGCCCCCCTCTCTCGCCCCCCTCTCTCGCCCCCCCTCTCTCGCCCCCCTCTCTCGCCCCCCTCTCCCGCCCCCGCTCCCGCCCCCCTCTCTCGCCCCCGCTCCCACCCCCGCTCCTGCCCTCTCGCCCCCCTCTCCCGCCCCCGCTCCCGCCCCCCTCTCTCGCCCCCGCTCCCACCCCCGCTCCTGCCCTCTCGCCCCCCTCTCTCGCCCCCCTCTCTCGCCCCCCTCTCTCGCCCCCCTCTCTCGCCCCCCTCTCTCGCCCCCCTCTCTCGCCCCCCTCTCTCGCCCCCCTCTCTCGCCCCCCCTCTCTCGCCCCCCTCTCTCGCCCCCCTCTCTCGCCCCCCTCTCTCGCCCCCCTCTCCCGCCCCCTCTCGCCCCTCGCCCCCCTCTCCTGCCCCCTCTCGCCCCTCGCCCCCCTCTCCTGCCCCCTCTCGCCCCTCGCCCCCCTCTCCTGCCCCCTCTCGCCCCTCGCCCCCCTCTCCTGCCCCCTCTCGCCCCTCGCCCCCCTCTCCTGCCCCCTCTCGCCCCTCGCCCCCCTCTCCTGCCCCCTCTCGCCCCTCGCCCCCCTCTCCTGCCCCATCTCGCCCCTCGCCCCCCTCTCCTGCCCCATCTCGCCCCTCGCCCCCCTCTCTCGCCCCTCGCCCCCCTCTCCCGCCCTCTCGCCCCGTCCTTTCCCCCCTCCCTCTCCCTCTCTATCCCCCCTCCCTCTCCCTCTCTCCCCCCACTCCCTCTCTCCCCCCACTCCCTCTCTCCCCCCCACTCCCTCTCTCCCCCCACTCCCTCTCTCCCCCCACTCCCTCTCTCCCCCCACTCCCTCTCTCCCCCCACTCCCTCTCTCCCCCACTCCCTCTCTCCCCCCACTCCCTCTCTCCCCCCACTCCCTCTCTCCCCCCACTCCCCCACTCCCTCTCTCCCCCCACTCCCCCACTCCCTCTCTCCCCCCACTCCCTCTCTCCCCCCACTCCCTCTCTCCCCCCACTCCCTCTCTCCCCCCACTCCCTCTCTCCCCCCACTCCCTCTCTCCCCCCACTCCCTCTCTCCCCCCACTCCCTCTCTCCCCCCACTCCCTCTCTCCCCCCACTCCCTCTCTCCCCCCACTCCCTCTCTCCCCCCACTCCCTCTCTCCCCCCACTCCCTCTCTATCCCCCCACCCCCTCTCTCCCCCTTCCTTTTATTCAGTGTGTATGGAGTAGAGCAATTGAGTTGATTCATTGTATCCATTATCCATACTAGAATTACTAAATTTCATGTTCTACTGTCCCATTGTTTGACTACCAGATTGATGACTAAATGTGAGGTACTGATGTAAGCACCCCTAGTATTAAAAAAACAATTAACTACTCAAAACATACAAGGCAATAGGTCATGATGGAATTCTGTTTATGTTTTATAATGAATTTGTTACAGAATTAGATCCTTTCCTAACACACATTTATTGAGTATCACAAATCCAGGTCAATTTTGTTTGTACAAGGTGTGCAACATTGCTTCCGCCCTTTGGCAATAGATGGAGACAAGAGTAAGTATCGGTCGAAAGAAAGAGATCGCAGACATCAGGCAGTTAGCTTGGACCTCGGCCAACATAACCTCATTCAAACATTAGTGGATTTGTGTCTGCATCATAAAGTTGTTCTTGATTGAAAATGTCAGTTTGTGAGCCTTATTCTCATCATTTGCGGGAGATGTTACTGTTTTGTTTCAATATGAAGAAAACAGCAGCTAAGTCTCATTGAATGCTCTCACGTACGTATGGTAAGGACACTATTAGTGAAAGAATGTGTTGGGAGTGGTTTCAGCACTTCAGGAACATTGATTTTAATGTCGTAGACCGGCATAGTGGTGGAAGAGAGAGTATTTTCGAAGATGCAGAAACTTGAGAAGAATTGGCACAAATAGTGGGAGTGACACAGCAAGCCATTTCAAAACGTCTCAAGGCCATGGGCATGATTCAGAAAGAAGGATCTTCTGTCCCACGTGAGCTGAAATTAAGAGACATTGAACGGCATTTGTGTGTTTGTGAACAGTTGCTTCAGGGGCAAAAATGGATTGGATTTCTGCATCGCATTGTAACCGGGGATGAAAAATGGGTTCATTACGATAACCCTAAACGCAAAAAATCATGGGAATATCCCTTCCATGCTTCCACATCGACAGCCAAACCGAATATTCGTGGCTCCAAGATCATACTCTGCATTTGGTGGGACCGGCATGTCGTCGTGTACTAGGAGGTGTTAAAACCAAGTGAAACAATCACAGGTGCTCATTGTCGAACCCAATTAATGTGTTTGAGTAGAGCATTAAAAGACGAACGGCCGCAATACGGCGAGAGGCACGATAAAGTGATTTTGCAGCATAACGCTCAACCCCACAGTGCTAAAGAGGTCAAAATGTACTTGGAAATGTTAAAATGGGAAGTCCTACCCCACCCGCCATATTCTCCAGCCATGGCTCCCTCTGACTATCACCTCTTTAGATCAGTGGCACATGGCCTGGCTGATCAACACTTCCGATCTCATGAAGAAGTCACAAATTGGATCGATTCGTGGAATGCTTCAAAAGATGAAAGATTTTTTTGACGTGGGATTCATACATTGCCTGAAAGATGGGAGAAAGTAGTGGCCAGTGATGGAAAATACTTTGAATGATACATGTGTAATCAATTTGTTTCATTAAAGCCTCAAATGTTGGGGGAAAAATGGCAGAAGCAAAGTTGTACACCCTGTAAAATGGGTATGAGTGGATGCACAGAATTAGAGATAAATATCACTGATATCAGTCTCCTACAGAAGTCGTCCCTAGAAGAAACGAAGCTTCTCTCAAAATATTTTAACAGATTCAGATAAAGCCATTTGTATGAAACATGGCATGCTTTAATATTGCATGATATTGTCACTCCAAAACCGTAATCAAGTCTAAATCTGGAGGTAGGGTTGTCAGTGAAGTACAGCAGTTAACACTGAAAGCACATTTATTATGAACACAAACGTACAGCGAGAACAGATTTGAACACCTGGATGGAGAATGCTGCTATTTATACATACATAGAATATTCCTGAATTGTGTCATTTTTATGAACATCAAATATTCCAGAATATACAAACATTCCCAACGTAAGATATTTCAAGAATTTCCCTAAAACAACAAACGTCAAATACCAAATAATTGCTGGTGGTCAGGTTTGAACTGCCGATGCACAGCATGTCAGCCAGCTATGCTTACCACTTCACCACACTGCAAGCACCACAGCTTGTAGCATTGCTCCCTGTCCTAGAGAAACAGGGACCCGTTCTTACCAATGTCAATACAGCACTCTGGATCTAGATCTTATCGATGGTCCTCTGGACCACAGCACTGGTTGATCCTCGTGTTCTGGCTGTGTTGTCACATCCCTTTCACTATGATAAGCATCAAAGTGAGTCTTCAGTTTTCTTGAACCTCCTATCGATCTGTGCCTCAGGACTGTAGTATGACTACATATGGAGGACATGGTCGATGTCTCTTCGGTTTAGTTTTCTTGACGAAGGGTCATAATCCTCAACTTCCTATGCGAGTCTGACAAGAGACAAAGGATACGATACAGCTCAGCGTACCACTTTTGTAAATTTTCTGACAGTCCCACTTCTCACGCAGGCTTCAAAACCGATACAAAGTCTTCTGGTCTGTATCTCACTGACCATTGTTTGGTGTTATAGTTCTCTTGGTCTTTCTCCTGGGCATCCAAGTTCCGTATGACAGCTGCCTTGTTTCTTTGGTCCTGGTGCCTTATTTCTGGGGTCCTGGTGATAATGTGTTCCATGTAGTCACGTCAAGTATCATTTGATTGAAACAGGAACAGTGTATCAATTGTTGTTTCAGCCTCATGACTGTTGAGCAGAAAGATGGGTGTGAAGCCTGTGGTGTTTTACTTTGCTCTGATATTAAAGCATTCTGTGAGGCCATTTGTCTGTTAGTTGTAGGTAGCTGTCATCCTGTGGGTTCTGTTACAGTGTGAAATTACCTGTGATATTAGCCTCAACTGTAAAAGTTTTCCACAATCAGAGATTATCAAATGTGGTGCTCTGTGCTTCAAAATTACGTCTTCTACAAAGAACTTTTCAATTTTGGGGCACAGCTTTGGTAACAGCATAGTGGGTGAGGTAGTCTGTGCAAGTTGTTATCCGCAGATTTGAACCTCCATAAGAGATTTATCACATTTGTGCTGCTGCATGCTGGGCACCAAATGCCCTGGTGTTAGCTGTTGCAAAAACTGCTTCTGCATTGGCATTTGTAACAGTGGCTTACTAGTGCCTCACAGATAGGTAGAGATGTGGGCAGTGATACTTGTCTCTTATGTATCCCAAGTAACTAGATGTTGGAAAATCACAGAAATACTTTAGAATAGCTGGTCGTAGATGAGCTGTCGTGACAAGTAACCATTTCTGCCCTATTGCATCACAGTTTGTCATATACAATATTTCATTTATTAATTGCAATTATCCTATAGTCAGTTCCTCCTCTTTCAAGGCTTCAGTGGTTCTCAGCAGCTGCAATTTTGTCTCTGTTCTGCAACAATGTCACATAATTCAGCAACGACTGAGATTATGTCCATGCAACTGTGTTCTGCCAAAGGATTCCGTGAAAGGCAGTTAGCGTCCTTATGCTTGTGTCCACTTAAGAGTGGTAAATGGTGGTCTGTCACATTGACTGGTTTGTCAAATACATCTGGAACTTGGTGATGGCTGAAACAACTGCGAGGCACTCTTTCTGAGTTGTTGAGTAGTTTGTTTTGACCTTAGACAGTGCTCTGGAAGTGCAAGCTATTACTTTTTCAGCACCTTCCTGAATTTACACTAGAACTCCATCAATCCCCTAACAACTGGCATCGGTGTGAAGCTCTGTCTCATCAGGAGAATTGGGAGACTCCCTGTAGTAACTCTTGTATGGGACAAGGCTTGGTACAGAAGCCCTTTATGAAACACAGAAAGTATAAGCACATTCCGAGAAAAATTCTCACATCACGAATATACCGAGGAGTCAGAAAATGTATGATTTCCTCTTTATTTTATCTGGATCAAGGCAGATTCCCATCACCATTGAACTAATATTCCAAAGATTTTTATTTCTTGGGTGATGGTGAAGCTCTTTTTTGGATTCAGTCAGAAGCATTCAGTCTAAACACACTTCAGCATGGTTATCAGGTGGCTTAGATGTTCTTCAGAGTCCTTTAATGGAAAAAAATGGTGGTGTCATCCAGGTAGCAAAGTCACATCATCTGTTTAAGATGCGAGCTTGTCCATCATACGTTCAAAGGTGGCTGGAGTGTTTACACAATCCAAATGGTATAACTTAAAACTCATAGGCTGTTAGGAGAAAATGAAGGCAAGCTTTTTCTGGTCAGCCTTGTCAACCTTGATTTGCCACTAGCCTGGCTGTATGTTCATAATTGAGAAATATGTCCTTCCTCTCAAGAAGTCTAGGGTGTCATCACTGCGTGGCAGTGGATAGGCATCTTTCTTTGCAGTTTTGGTCAATCACAACGAACACATGAAAGGACCAAGAACACTCTGAAGGTTCATTGATGACATTTTGCGGCATCCTTCTCCACCTCCTCCAGGATTGTACGTTGTTCAGTTGGCGACGCACTATGTGAGTGCTGGCTAATTGATGGATGATCTGCTGTGTTGCTATGGTGTTTTATGATGGGCTGCTTGGTCTGCCTTTTCTCTAGTCCAGATTTGAAAAATCTGAACATTGAAACAGAATTGTTGTCTCTTGGCCAGGCCATATCCTATCGGCAGTTCAGTAGTAGCTTCCTCCTATGTGTTGTTTTTAATGGTAACAGAGCACAACTCTTCAACAATAACACCAAGCAGGCCTCTCCTGTACTAGTTTGGGACTTTTTACGTAAATACCTGTAGGGATGAATTGTGGCTGCTTGTGACAGTTAGTAATCCCTAGTTTCCTTTACCATCTACAATTCTTATAATCGTCGCTGACATTTATGTTCCTTTTGTGAGACTGGGTAACTTTTTCAGTTCACAAAAGTATCACTGTTCAGTTGAGCATGAAAATTGACAACTGGAACTCACGTTGTTGATGGTGGGATAACAATATCTTTAAAAGCAGACAGCTTCCTAGAGTAATATCTGTTTTGTGTGCTTGCTAGAATACAAGGGTGTTTCGTATGTTGCGCCTTCATGTTTGGCATGCTTGATTCTTGATTATTTCAAGGATTGTATAAAAAATTTCAACAATGTGCAACATACAGTTCAGTTTTGGCAGCCGTATGATCTAGGGTGGTGTTTTATATGGTTATAATAGAAGGAAACATTCCATGAAGGAAAAATATACCTAAAAACAAAGATGATGTGACTTACCAAATGAAAGTGCTGGCAGGTCGACAGACACACAAACAAACACAAACATACACACAAAATTCAAGCTTTCGCAACAAACTGTTGCCTCATCAGGAAAGAGGGAAGGAGAGGGAAAGACGAAAGGATGTGGGTTTTAAGGGAGAGGGTAAGGAGTCATTCCAGTCCCGGGAGCGGAAAGACTTACCTTATGGGGAAAAAAGGACGGGTATACACTCGCGCACACACACACACATATCCATCCACACATATACAGACACAAGCAGACATATTTAAAGACAAAGAGTTTTGGCAGAGATGTCAGTCGAGGCAGAAGTGCAGAGGCAAAGATGTTATTGAATGACAGGTGAGGTATGAGTGGCGGCAACTTGAAATTAGCGGAGATTGAGGCCTGGTGGATAACGGGAAGCATGTTTGTGTTCGTTTGTGTGTCTGTCGACCTGCCAGCACTTTCATTTGGTAAGTCACATCATCTTTGTTTTTATATATATATATATATATATATATATATATATATATATATATATATATATATATATATATATATATATATACATACACACACACTCCTGGAAATTGAAATAAGAACACCGTGAATTCATTGTCCCAGGAAGGGGAAACTTTATTGACACATTCCTGGGGTCAGATACATCACATGATCACACTGACAGAACCACAGGCACATAGACACAGGCAACAGAGCATGCACAATGTCGGCACTAGTACAGTGTATATCCACCTTTCGCAGCAATGCAGGCTGCTATTCTCCCATGGAGACGATCGTAGAGATGCTGGATGTAGTCCTGTGGAACGGCTTGCCATGCCATTTCCACCTGGCGCCTCAGTTGGACCAGCGTTCGTGCTGGACGTGCAGACCGCGTGAGACGACGCTTCATCCAGTCCCAAACATGCTCAATGGGGGACAGATCCGGAGATCTTGCTGGCCAGGGTAGTTGACTTACACCTTCTAGAGCACGTTAGGTGGCACGGGATAAATGCGGACGTGCATTGTCCTGTTGGAACAGCAAGTTCCCTTGCCGGTCTAGGAATGGTAGAACGATGGGTTCGATGACGGTTTGGATGTACCGTGCACTATTCAGTGTCCCCTCGACAATCACCAGTGGTGTACGGCCAGTGTAGGAGATCGCTCCCCACACCATGATGCCGGGTGTTGGCCCTGTGTGCCTTGGTCGTATGCAGTCCTGATTGTGGCGCTCACCTGCACGGCGCCAAACACGCATACGACCATCATTGGCACCAAGGCAGAAGCGACTCTCATCACTGAAGACGACACGTCTCCATTCGTCCCTCCATTCACGCCTGTAGCGACACCACTGGAGGCGGGCTGCATGATGTTGGGGCGTGAGCGGAAGACGGCCTAACGGTGTGCGGGACTGTAGCCCAGCTTCATGGAGACGGTTGCGAATGGTCCTCGCCGATACCCCAGGAGCAACAGTGTCCCTAATTTGCTGGGAAGTGGCGGTGCGGTCCCCTACGGCACTGCGTAGGATCCTACGGTCTTGGCGTGCATCCGTGCGTCGCTGCGGTCCGGTCCCAGGTCGACGGGCACGTGCACCTTCCGCCGACCACTGGCGACAACATCGATGTACTGTGGAGACCTCACGCCCCACGTGTTGAGTAATTCGGCAGTACGTCCACCCGGCCTCCCGCATGCCCACTATACGCCCTCGCTCAAAGTCCGTCAACTGCACATACGGTTCACGTCCACGCTGTCGCGGCATGCTACCAGTGTTAAAGACTGCGATGGAGCTCCATATGCCACGACAAACTGGCTGACACTGACGGCGACGGTGCACAAATGCTGCGCAGCTAGCGCCATTCGACGGCCAACACCGCGGTTCCTGGTGTGTCCGCTGTGCCGTGCGTGTGATCATTGCTTGTACAGCCCTCTTGCAGTGTCCGGAGCAAGTATGGTGGGTCTGACACACCGGTGTCAATGTGTTCTTTTTTCCATTTCCAGGAGTGTATATATATACACCTAAAAACAAAGATGATGTGACTTACCAAATGAAAGTGCTGGCAGGTCGACAGACACACAAACAAACACAAACATACACACAAAATTCAAGCTTTCGCAACAAACTGTTGCCTCATCAGGAAAGAGGGAAGGAGAGGGAAAGACGAAAGGATGTGGGTTTTTGGAGAGGGTAAGGAGTCATTCCAGTCCCGGGAGCGGAAAGACTTACCTTAGGGGGAAAAAAGGACGGGTATACACTCGCGCACACACACATATCCATCCACACATATACAGACACAAGCAGACATATTTAAAGACAAAGAGTTTTGGCAGAAATGTGAGTCGAGGCAGAAGTGCAGAGGCAAAGATGTTGTTGAATGACAGGTGAGGTATGAGTGGCGGCAACTTGAAATTAGCGGAGATTGAGGCCTGGTGGATAACGGGAAGAGAGGATATATTGAAGAGCAAGTTCCCATCTCCGGAGTTCGGATAGGTTGGTGTTAGTAGGAAATATCCAGATAACCCGGACGGTGTAACACTGCGCCAAGATGTGCTGGTCGTGCACCAAGGCATGTTTAGCCACAGGGTGATCCTCATTACCAACAAACACTGTCTGCCTGTGTCCAATCATGCGAATGGACAGTTTGTTGCTGGTCATTCCCACATAGAATGCATCACAGTGTAGACAGGTCAGTTGGTAGATCACGTGGGTGCTTTCACACGTGGCTCTGCCTTTGATTGTGTACACCTTCCGGGTTACAGGACTGGAGTAGGTGGTGGTGGGAGGGTGCATGGGACAGGTTTTACACCGGGGGCGGTTACAAGGGTAGGACCCAGAGGGTAGGGAAGGTGGTTTGGGGATTTCATAGGGATGAACTAAGAGTTTACGAAGGTTAGGTGGACGGCGGAAAGACACTCTTGGTGGAGTGGGGAGGATTTCATGAAGGATGGATCTCATTTCAGGGCAGGATTTGAGGAAGTCGTATCCCTGCTGGAGAGCCACATTCAGAATCTGATCCAGTCCCGGAAAGTATCCTGTCACAAGTGGGGCACTTTTGGGGTTCTTCTGTGGAAGGTTCTGGGTTTGAGGAGATGAGGAAGTGGCTCTGGTTATTTGCTTCTGTACCAGGTCGGGAGGGTAGTTACGGGATGCAAAAGCTGTTTTCAGGTTGTTGGTGTAATGGTTCAAGGATTCCGGACTGGAGCAGATTCGTTTGCCACGAAGACCTAGGCTGTAGGGAAGGGACCGTTTGATGTGGAATGGGTGGCAATTGTCGTAATGGAGGTACTGTTGCTTGTTGGTGGGTTTGATGTGGACGGACGTGTGAAGCTGGCCATTGGACAGGTGAAGGTCAACATCAAGGAAAGTGGCATGGGATTTGGAGTAGGACCAGGTGAATCTGATGGAACCAAAGGAGTTGAGGTTGGAGAGGAAATTCTGGAGTTCTTCTTCACTGTGAGTCCAGATCATGAAGATGTCATCAATAAATCTGTACCAAACTTTGGGTTGGCAGGCCTGGGTAACCAAGAAGGCTTCCTCTAAGCGACCCATGAATAGGTTGGCGTACGAGGGGGCCATCCTGGTACCCATGGCTGTTCCCTTTAATTGTTGGTATGTCTGGTTTTCAAAAGTGAAGAAGTTGTGGGTCAGGATGAAGCTGGCTAAGGTGATGAGGAAAGAGGTTGTAGGTAGGGTGGCAGGTGACCGGCGTGAAAGGAAGTGCTCCATCGCAGCGAGGCCCTGGACGTGCGGGATATTTGTGTATAAGGAAGTGGCATCAATGGTTACAAGGATGGTTTCTGGGGGTTACGGATTGGGTAAAGATTCCAGGCGTTCGAGAAAGTGGTTGGTGTCTTTGATGAAGGATGGGAGACTGCATGTAATGGGTTGAAGGTGTTGATCTATGTAGGCAGAGATACGTTCTGTGGGGGCTTGGTAACCAGCTACAATGGGGCGGCCGGGATGATTGGGTTTGTGAATTTTAGGAAGAAGGTAGAAGGTAGGGGTGCGGGGTGTCGGTGGGGTCAGGAGGTTGATGGAGTCAGGTGAAAGGTTTTGTAGAGGGCCTAAGGTTCTGAGGATTCCTTGAAGCTCTGCCTGGACATCAGGAATGGGATTACCTTGGCAAACTTTGTATGTGGTGTTGTCTGAAAGCTGACGCAGTCCCTCAGCCACATACTCCCGACAATCAAGTACCACGGTCGTGGAACCCTTGTCCGCCGGAAGAATGACGATGGACCGGTCAGCCTTCAGATCACGGATAGCCTGGGCTTCAGCAGTGGTGATGTTGGGAGTAGGATTAAGGTTTCACATGTGTGTGTGTGTGTGTGTGTGTGTGTGTGTGTGTGTGTGTGTGTGTGTGTGTGTAATCACACTCTCTGTTCAGGATTTCATTTCTGTTCTGGCTGTATATGGTGGTGTTTGTAATCAATGTGCTTTCAGAACAAAGTGCTGTATTTCACTGATGATCCTGCCTTTAAATTTGGATTTTGTTGTCATGTCTACATGACACTGTTTGGTGGAGATGTCAGGTCTATATATCTACACCACCATGGCTCTAATTAGGGAATATAAAACCATTGACTAGGCAGACAATGCCGGAATACAAATAGTACATCATTCCTAAAATCTGTACATTCAGGAGATGGATTTATTGCAAAGCATAAATAAGCTAACGTAAGATATTTCAAGAACCTCCCAGAAACAGTAAATGCTAAATACCAAATAATTGCTTGTTCGAGTTTGTTCTGGCAATGCATAGCATGCCAGTCAGCCATGCTAACCACTCAGACATGTTGCTAGCATCACAATTTTCGGCAATATCTTCCAGACAGTGAAAAGATGGATTACTTCCTCATAGCTGTCCAAAGATAAGACTTATGCAGTATCCCACAGATATGAAACTGGATTAGTGAATATTTGACTTGTAGAAAAGTAACACTAGGGGTAAGGAAGCATAATAGGGCCAGTAATTTTCTCAATATATGTAAACATTTCATCAAATAATATCAGAAAAACTATCAGATTATTTGTTGCTGTTGTGTGTGGGAAAATATTGTCATTGGACGATATTAATGAAGCACTGAAAGGTTCGGATAAAATGTCCTCTTGGTAGTGAATGGCGGCTCTTTGTAAATGTGCATAAATGCTATGTAATGCTCGCAACAAAGAAAACAACCCTAGAAGTATAAGATTTGCGATGATCTTGAGCATGCAACATATCTTAATTAAGTAATTAGGGATATATTGAGAAACAATATCAAATATAATGATTTCGTAAAATTGATTTTAAAGAAGGTGAAAGAACAATTGTTTACACATGCACAACAATTAGGAAGCATTGTAACATGTGTTTTACAAAGTATCTATTGAAAAATAAATATTTTTTAGCACATACAACTCTAAGTGTTATTGTACATGTCACATTAGCTGTGTAGAGGAAATGATCAAATACCCCACTTTCAACCTCAATGCCTTTTGTACTCTTGGGAGAACATGTTGTGTTGCTTGTCTGAATGCCAGTGCATATTCCGTAATGAGGGCAGCAGCAGCCCTGAGCGCAACCAAGCAGTTCATCATTTGTATTCACCATTTGTTTGTACACCTCAGACTTCATACGACCCAATAAACAAAACTCTAGTGGCTTAAGGGCTGGCAATCTTGATCGCCATTTAATTGTGCTACCATAGACAATCCTGCAGTCAGGATAAGTGCGGTTGATCTGTTCCTCAACATATGGAAGTGTGGAGGGTCTCAGTCATACTTGGAAGTACTTTGCATCTACATCTACACACATTCTCTACAAACCACTGTATGGTGCGTAACAGAGGGTACCTAGTATCACTACCAGTCATTTCCTTTCCTGTCCCACTTGAAAATAGAATGAGGGGAAAAATTATTGATTAAAGGCCTCCATATCAACCATAATTTCTCGCATCATATCTTCATGTTCCTTCAGATGTTTCTCAGTTGAAGTCACTTTCACTAGCTTCAACATCCACATCTTGAAAACTTCCAGAACTGTCAATGAAATTATCGTTATTTCCTAAAAGCAGCTGCTCCATCTCTGAATCTGATAAATGACTTATTGTCACCATTGCAAAAAGTCACTCACTAACACCCCAGCAAACTTAGATAAGAAAGGCACAGTTTGCAGATGCTTCACAGCATACTGTTGATGCACAAATGAGTGAAAAATGTTTATAACTATCCCAGAATACACTGTGTTGTCTGAAGAGGCAGATCAGTAACTCATCATTTCCATTGGCTCTCAACCACAGAATACTGCAGATGGATATATCCATCCAACCCATGGTGAATTAGCAGAGTGTGGACAGTATATGAGTCATTCCCACTTAAAGGGTTCATCCAAGCTGGTAGGGATATCAAACAATTCAACAGTACTCAAGATTGAGTCAAACAAGTTTTTACACACAAGCTACACTTTCCCAAAATACTGCCAGTAAAACATATAGGCATTCATGTTCCCTACTACCAACCTGATGTGCTCCATTTCATATTCCTTTGCAACATTATGCCTAGGTATTTAATCGCTATGACCATGTAAAGCTACACCTTACTGCTGTATTTGAATGTTACAGCATTTTCCTACCTATCCGCGCTAACTTAAATTTTTCTACATTTATAGCAAGCCACCATTCATCACACCAACTAGAAGTTTTGTCTGAGTCATCTTGTATACTCTTACAGGCACTCAATGCCGACACCTTCCCATACATCACAGTGTCATCAACAAACAGCTGTGAATTGCTGCCCACCCTGTCCATAAGGTCATTTACGTGTATAGGGAATAAAAGCAGTCCTATCACACTTCCCTGGGGCACTGCTGATGATACCTTGATGATACCTCTGATAAACATCGACCTCGGAAGACAGTATACTGGGTTCTCTTACTGACAAAGTCTTCAAGCCACTCGCATATCTGGGAACCTGAATCATATGCCCAGACCTTCGTCAACAGTCAGCAGTCTGAATGCTCAAAGGAATGTTCTCAAGGCGTCCAGCACACAAATTTTCCAAAACATGCAAGTAATTCTGTCCTGTCGTTGGCTCTTCTAAAATGATTGGACATACTAACATGTGCATTATATGTGTTATATCCTGGTAACCATTGACAATAAGACATATGTCCATATGAAGTCTTTTGCTTCAAATGAGCATTCTTGTCATATCCCTGAGTACTGACTATTCCCCCTGGGACATGTTGTATGGGTATTTAGATGCATATTAAGGCTTCAGTCTGTTTTTTACTAAGTTCATGCAAATTAGTACTTTGATGACTTTCTTGCAGTGTCACACTTAAAGTTAATAGCATCTGGTTTGAAGCATAATGAGTCATTGATACCAAAATCTATTGCTATTATGTTCTAGTGACAATGCTTTTGAACATATGTTTGAGGTTAATGCACAATGACATGGAATGATGACGGTAACAAAGAAATTCCCAGGGGTGGCAAGAGCTTATAACTTACAGAATAGTTGATAAAATGGAAAATTGGAGATGAACTTAGAATAATCACTAGTAAGTGATGGGGAATTCAGTTTCATTTACGGCCATCAAAACCAGTAAATACAGTAACCAGCTGTAGAAAATTTGGAATTTAACCTGAAGAATTGTGAGGGGGTTCCACATTCAGCTTTTTTCCCCCCGTAGTTTAACTCTTAAATACCATGCATGTTTTTGTATTTAAGAGGTGTTATCTTGTCTATTAGGAACTGTGTAGATTTCTGCAGTCTGTAGCACAGTTATCACTTCCTTTGAAGTACAGTAAGACTACAGCCTCATTTGGCAACACATCAGGATATTTAGCTTTCTGTGTCTGCTGTGACAGGTGTGAAGGTGGTTTGATAAGTCTGGTAGAAAAAACAAGGAAAAGTATGTGTTGCATAAACAACTTACCTTACTTCTCAACATGTCTCGGGTGGGATATATACATGGTCCAGTAATCTTCCAGCTTATTCTTCCCATCAGAAATATACGTTCTGTCATTCTCTGCAAACTACTTTTTGATTGCAGCTATCACTTCTTCTTTTGATGAAAATTTCTTCCCTACAAGCCTAAGTTTCAGGTTAGGGAAAAGGAAGAAGAGACTTAGGGCTAAGACTGGTGAATAGGGTGGATGAGGAACCAATTCAAAACCCAGTTCATATATTTATACCATTGTTATCGCTGATGGGTAGGATGGTGCATTATCTTGGTGAAAGAGTGCTTTTTTGCGTGCCAGTCTTGCTATTTTTTCAGCAAACACACCTTTCAGATGATCCAACAATGAAACACATAATAGGATCCAGTTATGGTTCTCTCTTTTTCCAAGTAATCTATGAGGATTATTCCCTTACTAGTTGACAAAGTGGTGTTTCCCTTCTTTGGTACACTTTCAACAGCCTTTGCAAATTCTTTTGACTGCTGGTTTGACTCTGGTGTGTAATGATGGACTAGTTTTCAACAGCAGTCACAAATCGGCACAAAAATCTTGCAAATTCCGATTAAACACCACCAGACATTGTGTTGAAATGTTGTGCCAGATGCGCTCTTGGTGCACCCACATCACAAATAGTTTCTTCATTGCCAATTCTCTGAGCAGGATATTATGCACTCACTCAGTTGATATGCCTACATTCCCAGCAATCTTAATCAGCAGGGTCCAAATAAGCAGCCATGAGTGATTTGCTAGTTATCAGGAGCTCGAATGTTTAGGTATATTATGGAGCTCCTTAGGAATATAGCATCCAGGCCTGCAAAGAAGTCCAATGTGCACTCTGTATGCTGGCAGGTGGGGGGATGAGGCCTCATCTGAGATTTGGAGTAGTTCTTGCCTGCGGCTATGGAGCATACAAGGTTCAGTCGTTCGCAAGTTGTGTCTCCATGAGCACTGATGGCATCTGTCACTTGAGTTCTGAGGCCATCCTCAGTTCATATAAGCAGCTAGCAGTTGCAAGGCTCAAGCAAAGCTCACAGTTTACGGCATTGTTCCCCTAATTGATCAAGAGTCCTTTGGTTTGGAGCCCAGTGGAGGACCTCAGTCAAAAGTTCTGTCAATTCTTTGACGGTCTTGACCGCAGATTTCTGGACCTGCATTATGGGGTGAAGAGTTACAGGTCTCACCTTGATAGGTCAACTGTGTACTGCACGGAGCAAGCAGCTATTTGGGTAGCATGATATGTGTGGAGTGCACATATTTGTTTTTTTAAGACTAGGCGATAGTTTGAGATCCACTAATGAACCAAAATGCAGAGTGTGAAATAAGATGAGATCCAAAATAAAAAGACTTTTGACTGTCAAAATTTTAACAGGAAATCGTTGAAGTATTTGTAACAAAGTTCCCGAATTTACTGCCCTCCGGGAAAGTTGTCACACTCAGATTGTTCTCGGAACCCAAACTACAGAGCTCTGAGATATTTAGTGAGGCAATGGAATGTATATTAAAAAGACAGATTAGACATTATATGAGGAGAGTGTTCATTGCAGTTAACAAAAATATTGTCTATCAAGGTCAAAACTGAGTTGGACTATAAATTTATGTGGATGCATGTAACAGTTCTAGGTGAATTAAAGTTATTTACTGGGTGTGTTTACAAGCTAACCAAAAACACAGTGAGAATGATTCAAAGAAAGCCTATGCCAAGTAGCACGGAAATACCCAGATCGTGCAATATTAATTGAAGGAAACTTCAGCTTACTAAGTATAGATTGGGACTCCTGTGGATTCATTGCTTGTGGTATGGAGAAGCAGTCTTGTGAAGTACTTTTGAACACAGTTACCGAAAACTTTCTTGGGCAGCTTGTTCGACAGCCCACATGCAGTAGAAATACTTTAGACATTGTAGCTTCAAAGAGACCTAAACTTATCATTTGTGTATAAATGCAGGGATTAAGTGATCATGGTGTTGTCATGGCAATGATGGTTACAAAAGTTCAGTTCATAAATCCATCAGGAAGACTACAAGCGTATTTTTACTACAAAGAGCAGTGATTAGCACCCACTTAAAAAATAAATGGACATTGTTTAGTTCCAATATGACGTATATGGAGGGGATATGGAAAAAGTTTAAACAGATTGTAAATCACAGGCTGGAGAAATGTGTGTCGAGTAAGTGGATTTTCGCACCGTGAAGAAGGATGTGTCAAGTAAGTGGATTAAGGACAGAAACGATCCTGTGGCCCCGTAATAAAATTTGGAGATTGCTGAGAAAGAAGAGACTATTGTGCTGTTTGTGTAAAAGAAAAAAGAGAGAGAGAGAAGATGCACAAATGACACCCAACTAAAGTTGGTAAAAATTTGTGCACCTGTAGAAAGATGGATTTGTGAAGCATACAGTAACTACCATCATCATAAAGATGTTGTTGAGAACCTGAGAAAATTCTGGTTCTATGTAAAATCCCTAAGTGAGTCAGATGTTTCTATCCAATCACGTGTTGACCTGTCTAATGTGGCAGTAGAAGACAGCAAAAGGAAAACCAAAGTTTAAAATGTGAAGTTTAAGAAATCAACCATGCAGGAGGATCATACAAATGTACTGTTGTTTCACTTTGTACAGACTTCCTTATGGAGAAGATAGTAATAGGGAGCTCTGGCATGGAGAAGCAACTGAAAGAGTTGAAAACATATGTCACCAGGTCTGGATGGAATCCCAGTTCCATTGTACAGACAGTACTCTATGGCATTGGCCCCTTACTTAGCTTGCATTTATTGCAAATCTCTTATCACTGGGTGAAAGTGTGGGTGACTTACGTATGTAAGAAGTACAAAAGAATGGACACACAAAATTACAGAGCACTCAGTTTGCTGCAGAATTCTTGAACATTTTCTCAGTTTGAATTTAATAAATTTCCTTGAGGTGGAAGAACACTGTGCACAAATGAGCACTTCTTTAGAAAGCATTGCTCATGCAAAACTCAGCTTGCCATTTTATCATGTGATACCTGTGAACTGTGGCTGAAGGACTGCAGGTAGATTCCATATACCTAGATTTCTGGAAAGGATTTGATGTGGTGCCCCACTGCAAACTGTTAACAAAGTATGAGTATACCAAATAGGTTCCTGTAATAGAACCTATTGTGGTGTCCTTGACAGTGAGTGTTTATCAGGGACAAGGTTACTGTGAGGAGAGCACCAGGAAGTATGAGAGGGCCACTTGGTCTCTGTATACATAAATGATACTATGAAAAGTGTGAACAGCAGTCTGCAGCTGTTTGTTGATGATGCTGTGGTGTACAGAAAGGTGGTGTTATTGGGTATTCATTGGATGATACAAGATAAAATAGATAAAATTTCTAATTCGTGTAATGAATGAATGATAACGTGTTCTAAATGTAGAATAATGTAGGTTAATGCAGGTAAGTGGGAAAAACAATCCCCTAATGTTGGAGTACAGCATTATTAGTGTTCTGCTTGACACAACAACGCCAATTAAAATCTAGGCATAACAATGCAAAGCAGTACAAAATGGATCAAACATTTAAAGACAATAGTAGGGAAGGCAAATGGTAGACTTCAGTTTATTGGGAGAACTTTTGGAAATTGTGGTTATGAGACCTTGTATAGAACACAAATGTGAGCACTTCTTGAGTTATGCTGGTGTGTTTGGTATTCCCACCATCCCACCAGGTCAGATTAAAGGAAGATCAAAGCAATTCAGAGGCATGCTGTTGGATTTGTTACCAGTAGGTTTGATTAACATGCAAGTGTTACACAAGTGTGTTGTGAACTGAAGTGAGAATCGCTGGAGGGAAGAAGGCATTCTTTTCATGGAATACTACTGAGAAAATTTAATGAACTGTCATTTCAAGCTGAATGCAGGATGATTCTGCTCTTGCCAGTGTACCTTTCCTGTAAGGACCGCATTTATAAGATAACAGAAATTAGGCCTTCCCTCGCTCTGTTTGTAAGTGGAACAGAAAAAGAAATGACTAGTAATAGTCCTAGGTACCTTCTGCCAGACACAATATGGTGGCTTGCATGTAATGTATGTAGACGTGGAATCTTTTAATGAAACAAAGTTTCTACCATTACAAGATCCACATGCTTTACTGCATCGCCTGTTTCATCGATGCTTGGAGCCTCGTCAAGTGTGGTTGGCTGTGTGGCAGCAACACTGTCCCTTGCCACTGTCAGTCACAAAGTTAATTTATTTGATGAAAGTAGAAAATATTTTCATTATGTGAAATAATCTTATACTATATAATTTATTTTCTGATAGTGCTCCACAGAATATCCATGAGTCCAAGTAAGAAATTTGTGTGTCTGTGAGTTAATTTTGCATTAAATAAAGGACTTAGATACAAATATTTAAATCACTGTAAACTGTGTTAATTAAGAAATCTGATAATTGCCAAATTATAGTAAGCATACTACTTAAATGTTGGATGTCCTTTGCTTCTAACCTTTTTTAGATCATTAATTCAGCTGGAAGAGTATCAATGCGTAAGTAAGGTGTCGAAGTTGTGAAGGAATAATCTGTTTCGCCAAAATGTAAGGGGTATTAGAGATGTTGACTCTGACATTATTGGTGTATCAGAGCAACACTTACACAGTGTAACAGTTGAGGGCTCCCTACTGGGACACAGATTAGCTGGCTATTTGTCAAGGAGTTCTTTGTGGAGTGGGGGAGTGGCCATGTATATGAAAAATGACTTTCAATTTGAATATGTTGAAGTATCAAAGCACTGCACTAAACAGGTCATTGGATGTTCTGCAGAAGCATTGAATTTAGTACAACTTAACTTTTATTTATAGTTTTCTGTAGGTACCTTAACTTGGATTTCAGGACATTCTGTTTAAGTGGTGAGTGTGTTCTTGGTTCACTATCTAGAAAGTACTAAAACTTAGTTGTTGTATGTAGCGACTTAAACATAGATTTTATAAGTGATTCTGTAAGTAAATAATTACAAATTATTATAGTGTTAATCCAGTGGTAACAGAATTTTAAAAACCTCATTAAAGAACAAGAGTGGCAGGATATTTACATCAATAGCAAGGAATAATGCACACTGATGTGACAAGTCATGGATATTGATATGCACATATACAAATGGTGGTAGTATCTTGTAAACACTGTATAAGAGGGCAGGGCATTGGTGGAGCTGTCATTCATACTCAGGTGATTCATGTGAAAAGATTTCCTGCGTGATTATGGCCTGAGGTGTCTCGTGAATCTGGTAGGGTATCTAGGGGCATGCTAAAGCACTATATGTTATCCCTATATGTAGCTGCAGAAGTAATTTTTCCATTAAGGAATTGTCAGTTTCCTGAACGATTAAAGTACTTGATAATGAAACTTCTTTATAAAGGAGAAGAAAGGAATAATGCACACAATTTTAGTGCTATTTCTATGCCATCGGTGGGTGTATGTGTTAGGGTAACTAATTGTTTAAATTCAGATATTTTGCTGCAAAACATGTAGTTTGACTTTAGAAATAGTTTAACAACTGAAAATGCTATATTTTCGTTTCTCTGTGAGGAAGTGGCTGGATTAAACAAAAAGTTCTTAAAATTAGGAGATGTTTTTGATTTAACTAAGGCGATTGTGGTGATCACAAAGTAGTTCTGCAAAATTGGACCATTACGGAATATGAGGAGTTACTCACAGTTGATTCTTCTCATTTTTTAAGAATAGACAGCAAAAGGTAATTCTCCAAAGTAATGAGAATAGCTGTGAGTTGGCATCTGCTTGGAGCGTGGTTGAGTGGCGGGTACCTCAGATGTCAGTTGTGGGGCTGCTGCTGTGTGGTAGATATATACAGGGTGTCCCACTTATCTTGACCACCCTAAATAACTGTTTGTCCAAATGCAGATTGCAAAATCTTTCAAGCAAATGTTCTTTAGCTGTCAGGGGGACATCAGTCAGCATAATTGCCTTCATTGTAGCTTTGTTTTATTCAAAAATATGAACTTTTTTAAATGGCACCCTGTATTTTTATTTGGTAATTCATTTCCTCTCATAAAGACCTATTCAAAAATGTATCGCAGTGTACCATTCACTGAGAGACAACATTATTAATTACGTTACATAACACAACATTGACGTTGACGCTCCCAGTGCTTAGTGCAGGTACTCAGGGGTAGTGGAACACATCCACGTTCTGACGTTGGCAGAGGACAAATTTAAACATAAGTAGAATGCACACCCATCATTCTGTCAACCATCGTCACTTGAAGAGTTGTGTGAGTTGAATGTACACCAATGAAGAGAAGGTAGGAATGCTACTCATCTGTGAGGAATTTAAGTTAGCAGAACAGTAATTGCAATACTGTTTTTTCTATGTACAGGTACATTTAGTACAGTAGTTTCAGTCTTTTCAAATACTGTTGTGTAGAGTAGGCATACAGTAAAGGCTGTCTTTCCTACAAACTACATCGACATAACATTTCTTTTATTGTTGTTGTGGAAGGTAGGCGAAATGCTACTCAGACAGTGGAACTGTATAGAGAGTGATATCCTGGCAAGAACCCTCCTTCCAGACAGATGTTTTCTCGTCTTCTTGTGACGCTTCAGGAAATTGGAAGTTTCAACCCATGACAACACAATCGTCGTAGCACTTGCACAGATGAAGCTGCCGAAGTTACTGTTCTCGCTTCCATTGCTATGAATCCACATGTGAACGCACAACAGCTTGATCACGAGATTGGCATTCCTAAAACCAGTGTACATCATATTTTTACACGTCATCGGTTCCATCCTTACCATGTTTACCTACATCAAGAATTGCATGGGAATGATTTCCAACATCATGTACAGTTCTGTCGGTGGGCACAGCAGCAAATCCTCGCAAACCCAAACTTCTTCTCCAATGTTCTATTTATCGATGAATGTTCCTTCTCAAACGAATGACAGGTAAATACAAGGAACATGCGTTATTGGTCCAGCGAAAACCCATGATGGCTTAGACAGGTGGAACACCAGCGTCAATGGAGAGTTATCGCCTGGCGTGGGGTGCTTGGTACTACAATTATTGGCCCTTATTTCATCAATGGTAGTCTAAACGGCACAGTGTATGCCAACTTCCTCAGATGAATTCTTCCTCCTCTTCTGGATGAAGTGCTGCTAAGGACCAGAATGCTTATGTGGCACCAAAACAATGGATGTCCAGCACATAATGCCTTGCTTGCACGTCATGTTCTGAACTGAAGGTATCCTGCCAGATGGATTGGTCAAGAAGGAACAGTTACTTGGCCTGCTAGGTCTCCTGATTTAAATCCTCTGGACTTTTTTCTTTGGGGGTGCATTAAAGATGTTGCCTATCGTGATACTCCAACAACTCCAGAGGACATGCAGGAACATAATGTATTTGCTTGTAATTCTCTTGAGCAGGCAACACTGGAAGCAGTAAATAATTCTTTCATTCAACGAGTGCACCAGTGTATCAGTGTCCAGGGTCACCACTTTGAGTATCTTTGAATGTTTGATTTGCATCTCCTTGACTCTTCTTCAGAAAGGCTTAGATTATTCTGCTGCATCCATTTTCAATAAGCTACCGCATTAATTAAAAAATCGTAGCAGTAATCTTAGTACTTTCAATTCTAAAATGAAGAATTTCCTGGTGTCTCATTCTTTCTACTTTATTCAAGAGTTCCTAGAAAAAATTTAAGCAGTTTGCTGTTTTACACTGTTGATGATGGTAATATATACTCAGCAGCTTATCATGTGCATCAGATTTGTGTAAATGTTATTTTACTTATAATAAACTTTTCTGGTGCTAATTTCATGTAATGACTCATTCTCTGATGATGGAGACTTGGTGCTACAGAACTAGACATATTAAAAAATAATAATTATTTAAATAACTTTACATATTTCCAAACCACATCTTAATTTTATATATCAGACACGAAAGCCAGTCAAATGTAATAATTTGTAGATCTCTTTTTCTTGTAACTGAAATATCTATGTAAGGTAAAGCTCTAAACCAACATCACCCATCAACAGATCTGAGGGAGGGAATCATTCACTAATGACAAATATATAAACACATTGTTCTGCAGATAAAAATGCACGCGCGCATACGTATACACACACACACACACACACACACACACCACAATTTCTCTGTTTGTTACATCATCAAGAGTATTCTTGATACATAAAGTAATGTTGATTCTGAGCAATCTGTAAACATCTGCAATATAAGAACTAATATTTTTAAAGTAATTTAGCTCATAACTTTTCTTGTCTATATTGTCACACTAACAGAAATAAGACACACTCTCCCTCCCTCTCTTTTTTTGTTGTTTCTTGTGGAGATTATATATTTTGACAGAGGCAAATATTTGTATTGTTTACACAAAAGACATCTCACCCCCTGCCAACCCCTATTGTTCTCGTACTGTTTCAGATAAGATAAATGAGTAATAATTGTCAAATCATTTGTTTATTTTTGTCTCCCTTTTCATGTTACTGCTATACGTCTTCTTTTGAAGGTTTGTGTTAAATGGCAAATACCGTCACTTGGAAGGGAAAAGTTTCCGTGGCTAGTTGCGGAATAAAATAAAACATTATAATATTTCCAATAGTTTTTTACTCATTAATTCTAATTAATTGTTTTGTTTAACCCATTGTCCAAATCAAAAGAAACTTTCATTTCTTAACAATTCTTAAAAAGATCATTCTAATTTGAAAGTAGAAAAGTGAAATAAATATAATTCTGTAAAAATAAAAGGATGGCAGAAACAAAAATTTGAAGAGGCAGTATTTTTCATCTTTAATTGATGTTAGCTACAATTGGTGACAAACTTTCTGCGTAGCTACTACTGTAGAGAAGAAATATACCCAGTGAATTGGGTGAATGGAGTGGTGTGTGAAGGGTAGATATTGTTGAGAGGGGGGGGGGGGGGGCACTGTTCACCACTGTAAGCCAGCTCAAATGAATATAGGTTGCAGTTGGTTACATGGATATGAAGAGGTTTGCACAGGATGAGTTAGTATGGAGAATGATACAAAACCAGTCTTCGGGCAAAAGGTACATGTCAGAAGGAAGGAAATTGTACTAGATATTATATATGAATTATTCAGAATAGAACAGAATCAGTTGACTTGTTATTAACCTTAAAAAATGTGTTTGATCTTCATGTTGTGCCCCCCTCTGCCCCGTTTGATCTTCATGTTGTGCCCCCCTCTGCCCCCCCCCCCCCCCCATTTTCTTTTCTGCTTCTGTTGATGGATCAATTCTATGTAGGAAAGTTGTCTAAATGATTAGTTAGTGCAGGCATTTTGCTTTTAATTGTAATGAAAACAGTCGAGGTAGGGGGAAATATAGATCATGCTCATATGTAAGGTGGTTGTCAGAATTCACTAGACAGTAACAACCAACTTTCGTAGTAATTCTTTGTATTATTATTATTGTTGTTGTTGATTCCATATCCTAATAGGAAACAGAACTCTATCTGGACTATGAAGCTCCCTCTTGAATTGCTTTCTTTGTGTGTGTGAAAGCAGTTGTCTGAAAAGTAGCTGATCGGGTAAAAACGGAAGAATTTCGCAGTTTATTGCAATGTACGCTTCACATGCCACAGTTAACCGGAGCACAAATGTGGTGTTACTAGGATTTGAAACTGACAGTGAATTTTGAACTCGCTTGCAGTCACAGGTGTGGTGGTCATGTTGTAATTAGTAAAGAATGCTACATTGTGAACTGCATTGTTATGAGTTACAAAAGTTTTGTAACTCCACAAAAGAAAATGAGAAAATTGGTGGACTCTGGAAACATCTGTTATGCAAAACCCAACATGGACACTTATTATTTTTTAAATAGTACTATATAAGTAGGCATTAAAGAAAGTATGTTTGTGTGTGATATCTATGAAGAACTAAATTTTGGATTGAAATCTTTGACAGGTTAAATGAGTAACATTATCGAAGATGCACCATCTTCCAAATGAGCAAAAATTTTGATTTTTCTTTAGGGAAGTGTAACAGAACCACTACTGTTGTTTGCAGTCCGACTTTCCTCAATTTACACTGTTAATTTCAAGAAAGTGTCATAAAATAAAAATTATTTTCTAACCAGTGTGTGGCAGTTTATCAGCATGGTAAAAACACTGACAACTAGTTCGTAGTTTGTCTAGATAGAGAAATGTCAAACATAGATATTTTCATATTGTTTGTTTTGTATTTTTATATTATGTCACTACTCTTACATGTTTCATTGAGCATATAGTGCATATTTCTTAACACTCATTATCTTTTAACACACTCTAAACTAGCTAAAATAAAATACTGCATTAAATAAAAACAACAAAAAAGAAGTTATTCTACTGAGAATCTCTTTACAATATTTGTGAGTCTGTTTTTCTTTTACTATAAACATGCTTATGTTCAACTCCTGGCTACCTTTTATTAGTAAATTCCTTAAACATGCACAGCCAAGGTCTGTTCTTTATTAAGTTTCATAATCCTGTGACAATTGTTTTATTATTAAATAAAGATAAGTGTGTGTGTGTGTGTGTGTGTGTGTGTGTGTGTGTGTGTGTGTGTGTGTGTGTGTGTGTGTGTGTGTGGAGGGGGGGGGGAGAGGGAGAGAGAGAGAGAGAGAGAGAGAGAGAGAGAGAGAGAATCACATATCATTTATCCTGTTACGTGGGTTTACATAGTCTACTCAGACATTGGATATCTCCCAGTTCATCAGCACTGCGCCTTTATTTTGTTTGTATATAATATGAGTAAAGGTAAAAACTCACTGAATAGAATAGTATTGGCGTTGTGTCATCAGAAGAGTCATAAACAAAACTGAGAATTTCACTAGCATCAGACAATTTCTTTTGTGTGCTAGAGTACACGAGTGTGCGTGACCATGCCTGTACTCTAGCTGGAAAAAGGAATTGTCTGAAAGCTAGCAAAGTACGCAGTTTTGTTCATGTGCCTTCAGGGAAGTTAAATGCTCAACTGTTCAGTGAGTTTTTACCATTACTCCTTAAATTACCTATATTCCACCAACACTTGCCATTAGCTTATCTGTTTTGTTAATGTTCAATATTTGGTGGTCTTCTGATATTGTTTTTATTGTAAAAAGATAAGTTTTATTAAATCAGTAAGCCTACACTTGCTCTCTCTACTTAGTGACCATAGAAAATTTTCTTATGAATACATAAAACTATAATAGAAATGATTGTGGAACTATTATTCACACTTTTTTGTGATTTATTAACTTTTTCCCCATCGGCCTGAGAAGGATGGAGATTATGATGAATATGAGGACGATGACAGTGTTTTAATATTTGAGGTCAGGAAAACAGAATGCTTTCTCATTGAATAAGAGCCATCTCCCTGTAGATGCTACTTCTCCCATTCACATTATACTGGTCTGACAATACTTCACACCCAATTTGAGAAAATATCTTGCACTGTCATTGGAGTATTGCATCCATTTTTCTTACATTGTGTGTACCTGTTAACATGTTATATCAATACCTGTAAAATTTGCAGAGTTTGCCTCGTAATTCCCTTTCCTGCTAGTGTTAAAACTGCAGTGGAATTTAAATAACATATTGTGAATGTTTTCTGTTGATGCTATGAGTATTTTTTTAAATTTGTGAGCATACTATTGTAGCAAACATATCACATTAAATTGTTAATGGAAAGTAGCATTCTGTGTGACTTGTGCCTCGCTGTAGAAAAATTGTCATGTAGTTGCCATTTGTTGACAGCCTACAACCTTCTCCTGTGCCCACCCTTTATAAGCATTCTAGAAATACATATGAATAAGATATATTAAACTCTTGTAGATTTATTTGTGTCCGCATTGAGTATATGACATTGTAAGTTGTTATTGATGACTTGTGATATTGATACATGAAATCAGATATAAACTACTTCCATTTATGTAGGGTGGAGGAAAAGGTGTACCTGCGTGGCCCGATGTGCCAAAGCAGCAAAGTAATGCAATGGGTAACCTTACTCCAGCAGACAGGCATGGGGGATCAGTACAGGTGAGTGCATTGTTTTTCACATTTACTTTAATCTGAGCATAGTTCATGAGGGGTAATACAGGATTATTATATGTGAAATGTGCTGCAAGCTTCTCCGATTAATAAATGAAATTTTGGTTTAGTGGGAAATGATTTTTGTGATTGACAACACATCGTCTGGTAATAAATGGTTACAGCAAACTGTGCTTTGCTTCTTTATTTATTTGTTCCATCAGTGACCAGCATATTGCCCAATTTTCATTTTCTTTGCAGTGTGCAATGTCACCATTATGCCACACACGGAAAATGTCTTCATACAGGTATAACTTTAAAATTATAAGATGCTCCAAACATGTAGCTGCATAACAAGATGCAACATTGAGAAATTCCATTCACAGAAATTTTCAGGAAGTGTGAGCAGTCTTAACAGGAAAATGTTATTTATTCATTATAGTTGGGGGTATTATTTCAGTGAGAAAAAATACTACAGACAAAAATAAAATAAAAAATTATTTAGATGTAACTAATTTTAGGGTTCTGGCTTCTCTCCTGATAGCACATTTAATATCTATGACTCTATGATAAGTGTGTAATGAATGTACTGAGAAGCAAAACTTCAAATGTGCTAACTTAGAAGCAGCATATTAGTAGTTCATGGGTTCCTGTTCATGTATTGCTTTTGTTTCATAGTTTCTGCAGTTAGCGGTATTTGTTTATTCTTCTCATACATACAACATGGAACTCGTGCAGTGGTAAAGACACTGGACCTGTATTTGAGCAGTTTAGGGTTCTAATTCTTGTTCATTTTGCCAGATTTTGGTTTCTGTGGTTTCCCTTAAATAAGTTAGAAATTTAATTCCAGTGCTTTATCTTAAAAATGACTTAGCTTATTTTCTTTCTTGGTGATTGTCAAATCCAAGAATGTGCATTCTTGGTAATGATGGCATCATCAATATGATGTTAAACCCTAAACTTTATGTTTCTCATATATATATTGTTGAACTCGGCAATTACACTGTCCAGTCACATTAATGTGATCAGCTGTCAGCAATCTGAATAACCACCTTTCGCACCATGGTCCATTGCAAGACGTGCTGGAAGAGTATCAGTGAGGTTCTGGAAAGTACCAACAGGGATGTGGAGGCATACTAACTCCAGTGCTGTGGCCACCTGGGCTAGCTTTCTCGGTTGAAGATCCGTGGTGCGAAGAGCCCATCGAGGTGTTCCATGATCCCCAGCTTCTCAATTGGGTTTAAATCAGGAGAGTTTAATGGCCAGGGGAAAACTCATCCTGGTCCTCTTCGAACCACACACATACACTACGAACCGTGCGACACATTGCATTGACCTGCTGGTAGATGCCATCGTGCTAAGGAAAATAAAACTGCATGTGAATATGGACATGGGCCTCAAGGATAGTTGCATACTTGTGTTGATCTATTGTGCCTTTCAGAATGATGAGATCACCCAGTGAATGCCACGAGAACATTCCCCAGACCATAATGCTCCCTCCTCGAGCCTGGACACTGCCAATGATTTTTGCAGAGGGGTTTACTTTTGGATGTTTCACACCATACATGTCATGCCAGTAACCGTCTATCATCTGATAAGGCCGTCTGTCACCACCCAGTGGACACACTGCTGCATTATTGGCATGCAAATTCCAGCCTTTGTCACAGATTAAGAGCAGTCAACATGTGCGCATGAACCATGCACCTGCTGCAGAGGCCCTTATGCAACAACATTCAGTGAATGGTCATTGAGGAGATATTGTTGGTAACCCCTGGGTTCATCTGGTTGTTCAGGTGCTCAACACCTGCATGTCTATTCACCCGCACGCATCTCTGCAGCCATTGTTCACTCCTATCATCTGTGGCCTGTGGTGATCACAGTTGCCTCAGTGCTGGTTTTGGATAGCACCATTTACCAAGCACAGTATATTTTAACCAAGGTGGCATGTGAACACTTCACAGACTGAGCCATTTTGGAAATGCTTCCACCCTTGGCCCAGTAGTGAATGATCATGCCCCTCTTGGACATCAGATGAATCACTCTATTCCCACTTTTCGACAACTACTGCACTGTTTTCTGCACTCCCGACACGCTTCGCTGCTGGTGCTGCCACTTGTCATCTGCGAGTGATTATTGCACGTTGACGTTAAATATAAGTGCTGATCCATTAATGTGAATTGACTATGTATGTTGAAATGAAACACTGAAAGATTCTTTTTTTTTTTTAATTGGATTATGATTGACTATTGACGTTGATCGTACAGTAAGTTTCCTGTGTGCCTTCTGTTTCACTCTAAAACTGTCTTCTTCTTCTTCTTCTTCTTCTTCTTCTTCTTTTATGGTGGCTTCTTTTCAATACTGAAGTTGCTAAAATATTTTAAGCCCTTGCACTTGTAAATTTCAGGAGAATTCTGAGATGTTTTTCAGTTCAAATAATCAGACAAATTCTAATACAGATATGTAATAATTTTTGAAAAATTTATTATGAACAGGTTGTGAGTTCAACCAATGGTGAGCTGGCCAATGATGATCCGACAGCTGGTCATTCCAATACACCTATCACTGCACAAGCGGAAGTTGAAATAGTTGATGAAACAAAGTAAGTGTTGTATGAATGTTCACCTCTGAAAACTGAATTTAACAAGCTAGATGTTGAAACAGAGTAAAGGTATCAGTTCAGCATTGATGATAATGATTATATAATGTATATTTTGTTTAAAGAGGTGAGAGTTCCAGCAGCAGTTCGTATTAAATTGAACTATAATTGAACTACGAAGTACTGAAAAAAATACAAATTTTCACTATTGTAATAGGGTCATAGCTAGTTCATCTTACTGCTCCGTCTTCTATACCTTTCTTTGCCATGAACTTAGTAAATGTTAACTGTACCATGACTAAAATAACTTTGTAATTAACAACTTAGGATGGATGATATAGTGTTGCCAGCTGACACACAGCATTATGTGTGTTCATAGTGTCAGAGTTTGGAATGCCGTCATTATTATACAGATTCTTCCATCTTTCACAGGCAACAGAACAAACGGCATAATTTGTGCAAGTATGCACTGCTCTGCCTTGTCACATGAGCTTCCATTCATAATGGACGCACATTGACAACACATAACATGCACAGATTTCAAACTCTTATTCTGAACTATTTCTCATGAATGTCATTTTACAGTGAGAATTATAATTATATTTAAGTTGAGAAGGTATAATTAAAGCCAAAATTAAAATTGTTTCTTGCGTTTTAGAAGTGTCCTTCCACAGAGCTGTCGGATCAACAAAAACACACAAACGTACACAGCTACATTGTCTCTATGCTGCAGCTTTTGGCCTGGGGTGAGCTCAGTTGGTTGTGTAGTGCCTGTCAGTATAATGCAGCTGTGCTTATGTGTATTTGTGTTTTTTTCTAAATCTGATAGCTCCTTGAGTTAGTATATGTGAGATAAAAGCTGGAAGGCAGTTACTGTTATTGGATAGCAGCTGTTATTGTGACTCCATAACAAGGAAAATACAGTAACACAAGTGAGAGAGAAGTGCCGTATGATATTTGTCATGTACTATAAATCATGTCAAAAACTGCTGAAAAGGTAGAATTCTTAGTGAAGAAAACAGGTTTTAAATTCTGTGTGTTCGTTAGTTTAGAAACTCGTTTATCAAGAAACTTGAAATTCTGTCATTAATCTTTTTACACCCTCAATACTTATTTTGTGTTGGTGACAATGAAACTTCAGTAACAGCTCAAACACAAAATGCCTAGTGTAGGTAGGTAGATTAGGCAACAGTGAATAGGTGCTCAGCACTTCATGTATAGAGATCATCTGAAAGGGCTGAATGGAACATTCTGATTGGAAGCCAAAAGTGAAGAGTGTTCCACAAGTCCAGTGTAAATTTCCTATGTACTAAAAGCTGGTGTTATTCTGCATGGTTCCTCTTAAGTTGGAGATGAAGACTAGATAATATTAGCAATACATATGCATTTGTAGATGTTAAAGTGACAAAGTTGATCATTTCTTGTGATAAGATAATCTTAAATCCATTTCCAAGTAATTGCATCCACCTCACAGTATAATGAGTTCATTATTTTTATTGGGATTGTTCTGACAGTGCAGGAACCAATGTTTTGAAGTACAAAAGGCAGAGGTTGTTGTAGACATAATCCATAAATATCATCTGGATATAAAGCAAGGGGAGATATATATATATTTTGTACTCTCATCACAGGAAACTTCACTACATCTTGTGATCACCAAGGAGAGGTGTTCAATACAGTGCAAATTAAAAACAAATAATGCAGTGGCGATGGCGATGAGTAGTGTCTTGATTATTTTGTCAAGGATAATTTGTCCTCATTTACAGAAATCTCTTTTCTCCAGATTTTTTTCCATTATTTTTATTTCTCCTTTTTATTAATGATGATGTACTTGCCACTGGCAATGATTCATCAACTAAAACTAAAGACGGCCCATCTGATCTACCTAACTTTTCTAGATTTTCCAACTCAACAGTGTTAATACTGTCATTAGATCTGTTTGGCTTACTGATGTTTAAACTCTCACTTTTTAATAAAAAAAAGACAGATACTTCCTTCTCAATCACTTTTCAGTACTTTCACTGGAAGGATTTCTAAGTTAAAAGGGTCTATAATATTTCCAGCAAATCTTTTCATACAAATAACAGGAGATGCCAGCCCAATCATCTGGTTGAATGCTGGAGAAAAAAAAAAGCGGTATGTCTAATATTCTGCTCCAGTATAGTGCACTGTGTGAACACTGTATAACAGTCCTTTGAAGAGTATTCTAGACATAATTTTGAGAATGTAAAATTAGTGAGTGGGTATTGCAGATGTATCTTAATGTCCATCCAAATTTCAATGCAGGGCTCACATTTTAGAAAAGTAAATGTTGTTCTTTCACTGTTTGTCACACATATGATGATGAAGAGAGCAAGTACTCAAAGCATTACTTTTATTGCAGATGTTGCTGCTTCTTCAAACGGAAGAAGAAGAAGTCTGGCCGACAGAAGTGACTAGCGGTGGTACAGTGCAGCCCAGAACGTGAGGCAGTGACACTGCTACGTGCCACCTCCCATTCAAACTCACGTGACAGTATGCTGAACGGTAGCTGCCCAGCTGTGCCAGCAGGCTCTGCATGAGCCACTGTGCCCTGGCACTGCTTTGTCACACGTGTGTGTGTGTGTGTGTGTGTGTGTGTGTGTGTGTGTGTGTGTGTGCGTGCGCGTGTGTGGGCACTTGCTCACACTCGCACCTTTTTCAGATGCTTGTGTGCAAACATCTAGGTGCAGATGGTTGCGTCCATGCCATTATGTGCACCGATTATGCTGATGGTCCAGCTGACACTGGATTGATGTGAAAGTATTGTTTTCTTTTGTTAGTTAAGTGATGCATCATCCCGGATATATATATAGTCTTCAACTTAATGTGGAAATCTACCTTAATTTATATTTGTACATTTTTGTTTACTTTGTGCCCTCCATAAATCATGCATGAAACCTTACATTCTGTAATTGCAGTATCGTGTTTATAGTACTGTGGCAACAACTTTATCTCACCATTAGGTAATATTGTTTCCAAAATATTACAGCTGATGCTACTCGTAATGCCTTTGTAAACTATTTTATTCTTATTTTAAATATGTGAGGCAATTTTGTTGCTGTTGTACTAGTATAATTGCTTCCAAAAAGTGTAACTTCATGAAAAGTGATACGCCGTTTCATTTTTTACCATCTTTTATGTAAAAAAGAAAAAAAAATGCTTTCAGTAACAGAAAAATCTGGACCTGAAACTGTTGTTATTGCTAATTGTATGTCACACCTTGCAAATCTGTCACAGAAGCATGTAAAACCCCTATATGTAATGCACAAATTGACCACTTCGATGAATTTTGGTAGTGTTAAATTATTTTTGCAGAATATATCATTTCAAGATGTTCCTAGGTACCAGAAAATAAAATTTTTGTGGATATGTGTTCATGAAAATATCAGAAGTGCATACCAATGTGAATGAAAAACACTGTTTGTCATTGTCAGACACATTTATAACAGGTGTCTAGTTTATGGAAGTACCTCTGATGGTGAAAAGAATTCTTGTAAGTGTAAGTTTACTAATTGGTTATTGGTTTTGTGTCAGGAAAGTTGCAAGAATTACAGTTAACTTGAAAGGATATGGCCTTTGTTATCTAAGTAACACCAAGAATTAAATTTTCACTCATGGAATTTAATTTAGCAGCCTGTTCATTGTCTGAAGAAAGAGGAAAAACAGGCTGTAGTAACCAGTTAGAATGTTCGTGGATCATCCGAATTATATTCAGAATTTTATGATTAGTTCAATGTATCTGACCTGTAGCCCATCATCACCCTATCCCAATTTGCTCTCCCAAAGGTGTATGCACTGAGTTGTTGTTGTCAAGGCGTAACGATCTTTAGTGTCAGTGATACGGCTACCACTTGTGACTCCATACATTTAAAGAACAGTTTGACTCAATCAGTTATACATGATTATGAGACATTTTTACAGTGAGGTGTCAATAATAACAAGAAGTCTACTTTGCAGTATTTGCAAAGATAAGTGCTGTGACTGGACCACCAAACTCCCATCATATTTGTGTTTGGGAATGTAACTTATATTTTCAGAATCTTTCCAAAAAGCTGTGTGTTACTTTTCTTTTCAGCCCTCATGTTTTTCATTTCGTACTCCATCTCCTGCCCTCCCTTCCCCCCCCCCCCCCCCCCCCCCCCTCTCTAATTAAAAAATTGTTCCATTTTAATTGTATATAATTTATTTTTATTTTTGAAATGTGAAGAGGACAGATGTATACTTCATATAGATAACTGCATACTTTGTTCCCATTGTTAAATGAATGGGTTGTGATTTGTTTTGTGTAGTTTCTGTATATAATGGTTATTCCATCTGCAACACATACGAGAAAATAATAAAATATTGCGTAATTTTGTTTTAAATTTATTCAATCACTGAATGTAACAGTATCCATTTCAGAGACTGAAGTGATAGAGTAATAATCAGGTATTTATTTCATTTTTCACTGCAGGTTGTGCATTAGGGTGACTGTTATAGTTTAGTTGCAGTTTATACATACGAATAAACATTGTGAAACTTAATTTTGTGCTGGTAGAATGCCCCTGTTGATATTTACTAGCCAGTGTTTCATTTTTGGTAACATAGTCACTTGTTTATGTATTGTATAGGAATCAAACTGTTGAGCCAAAATAATTTGCAAGCCTGTTGACACACACACACACACACACACACACACACACACACACACACACACACTTATTGCAAACCACTTGCCGTTCCAGGCTGTGGCTACTGGATATAGTATATAATGATGACAACAGAGTTTCTGAAAATATGTCCTCAAGGCATATTAATCTGTTACTTTTTTGAATGGAAAAGAAGTACTTTTCCTGTGTGAGAATCTTTCCTAAATATATTAACTCTTATTTCATTTGCAAATAGCTCTTTTGCCCCTCTTAAGCAAAGTTAATTAATGGTGAGAACAGCAACAGAAGTTATGGGTACATGCAAGGAAGCAAGAAATAGTACCGTATTTACTCGAATCTAAGCCGCACCTGAAAAATGAGACTTGAAATTCAAGGGGGAGAGAAAAGTTTTAGGCCGCACCTCCAAATCGAAACAAAGTTGGTCCATTGTAATATGCGACACAATTTAGGTCGAATGAATGACGATACAGCTACAGTAGTTTGGTTTGAGTCGTAAGCTTAGCAGTTAAGCTTTACCACGTAGCCATTGCTACGCGTCAGGCGCTCCGTCCGTATTTATACGGGTACCCTTTCTTTTTCACGTGCTACGTCTGGTTTGAATCGATTGCTTATTTTGCTTTGATCTGATAAATGCCGTTTTCTTTGTTATAGGTGTTTGCGTCACTCTTAAGCTGAAAATGCATTACTGCACTGTGTCACGCATTGTTTGTCGCATTCTGATAGTGCGTGTTTACGGCCTGTCGCGGCTCGCGGCATGGCTTGCTTTTGTGTGCGCTACCACCGCGTACAATTAAAAAACAAAAACAAAAAAAGAGAGGAATCGTCTCATTAGCGAAACAATGGCAAGAGACTGCTATTTGATGTTACTTACACTGCTGCTTTCTTTGATAATGATCAACAAGAATCAAATAATAGACTGCGTATGGTAGAACATGTTCTGAACGAGAGTTAGCTGAAAATTTTTCTCCGTTTGAAAATCTTTGCGGCCCCTTCTTTATTACATCAAATTCTGCACAGAAATTAGTCATCTTAGATTTAAAAATCTAGTCACTTGCTGTGCTTCATTTCTGACTGTATCACTATTAGGCATAAGAATAATACGAATATAAACATGACACGATACGTATATTCTTCCACGTTTGCTTTTGTCTCACTCTAGTTTCGTAGTTTATTAGGCAGACAGGATTTAAATGAGATAGCAGCAAACATGAAAGAATACATGGCAAAACATTTATATTCGTATTATTCTTATGGTGAAGAGAATACAGTATGTGATTCAAATTTCACCAGGTTCCTATTAGCAACCATCTCTTCTCACAGATAGGAAAAAATTCAGAATGTAGAGTTGGCCATATTGACAAACATCCCAAACAGTCTTGCCAGTCAGATTTTCGTAGTATGAAATTGTGCTACATTCGAAGATGAACAATACGGAATTTGTATTTACTTGTTGGATAATGTATGAAAATGCAGTGGTCGAAACTCGCGGTGAAGAAAAAAAAGCTCGTCTTCCACTTTTTTAAAAAAAATTTATTTACTGACGCAGAGGTTTTGGCGCCAGTATTTATCTTTGTGCCTACAAAGCATGCCTGCGTAGCGCTACATATATTCGATGGCAGAAGTTAGTTGTGGCGGCACGTACCAACATTTTTCATGACTTCCGCTTGCTTTGCACTCGATTCTAAGCCGCAGGCGGTTTTTTGGATTACGAAAACCGGAAAAAAAGTGCGGCTTAGATTCGAGTAAATACGGTAATAAAAATGTAAAAGCTACATTGTATATTTAACAGTTTGCCATGACCCACACCAATGTGGAAACAGCATGTAACTGGATCTACTAAGAATGCAATACTACTGTAGTAGGTACAGAGACAATCTGTGTAAGTCCATCATCAGACCAAAGACTGACCTCAGTTTTAGGTTATGACAAAACAGTTGCAAGAAAATTGTTGACATTTTGTGTGACATTAGGTCTCCTGCTCAGTTTAGTTGGTGAAAAAAATGTGTTTTTGGGTGGCTGGCTCACCCGTTAGTTCCACAATCTACCAGCTATCTTAATGCCGTTTGTGGTTTTATTAATGTGTGACAATGGTATGAATAACTCTACTGGAGGCTACATGTGAAATTTTTTATGGCTGTGACTGTAGTTCATGGCCTTCGCTTTTGATTTTAACAAGGGTGACTACTCATAAACCAGTACCATGATCTTGAGGAAGACCAGTACCATGATCTTGAGGAAGGGCGTTGTTGACCATGCTGTTTGGTGCCCAACAGTTTTAAATCCATGCATCCACTATCTGTGTTTGCTTTGACAGTGAACGAAATTCACATTAAAGAAGTAGAAGTTTATTGTCTTATAACATACAATTTCAAGCCATTGACTTAAAGTACAGGAGGCTCGTCAAAACACAA
The DNA here is from genome assembly GCF_023864275.1 of Schistocerca cancellata. NCBI lineage: Eukaryota > Metazoa > Arthropoda > Insecta > Orthoptera > Acrididae > Schistocerca > Schistocerca cancellata. The sequence continues at coordinate 92,585,640 of NC_064633.1, read as the reverse complement.
AAACTGGTTTACAATTTTCCTTATAATACCAGTAATGTAATATACAGTACTGAATAATTACTTAATAAGCAATTAATAATTTTTTTCCAAAAGTGACAGACTTTTAAGATTAACAGTCCTAAGTACTTGCTTTCTCCTGCTCAAATTTTCAGGTTATCATTTATGAGTTCTTCTACTAAATGGTAACATTTCTGCACTAGTTTCTCATGTAATGATTTTTTCAGTGCTTTTAAATTTATGCTGAGCAGTTCTCTTTCTTTCACTTTGTTATAAATTTTCATACTCGTGTAATGTGGAGTTTGAGCATCAAGTTTCAAATGGTGGGTGGGCAGCATAAAATTATTTTTATTTCTGATGTTGTAATCATGTTGACAATGATTTGCTACAAATAAATCAGGGTTACTGTGTACAAAGATAATCAGCTCATATATGTATAGTGACTTTTTAGGAGTGGGCGACATGATTTTCTTCGCCCTACATTGTGCATATTTCTAATGATGGTTTTCTTAAGTTTTAGTATTCGACACATATTACCCCGAAATACAATTCCATACCTTATTACTGACTCAAAGTAGCTGTGATATACTACTTTTCTTATACCCCTACTGGCAGCATTCTGCAATATTCTCATTGCAAATGCTAGGCTATTTAATTTATTTGCAAGGTACAGTATATGTGATCCCCGTGATAGATTTTTATCTAGTTGCATTCTTGGGAGTTTCACACAGCTAGCTTCTTGGTTTCTGTGATTGACCTGAACATCATTTAATTTTGCTTGTTTTGTTTTAAACTGCATTAACTGAGTCTTTTCCACATTTAATGTTAACTCGTTTAAGGGGAGCCAGAGGTGGTGAAATCCAAAAAAATTAAGATTTTTATATATATATATATATATAACCTTAGTCTGCCCAAACTCTTTGTCTTTAAATATGTGTGCGAGTGTATACCCGTCCTTTTTCCCCCTAAGGTAAGTCTTTCCACTCCCGGGACTGGAATTACTCCTTACCCTCTCCCTTAAAACCCACATCCTTTCGTATTTCCCTCTCCTTCCCTCTTTCCTGATGAGGCAACAGTTTGTTGCGAAAGCTTGAATTTTGTGTGTATGTTTGTGTTCGTTTGTGTGTCTGTCGACCTGCCAGCACTTTCATTTGGTAAGTCACATCATCTTTGTTTTTAGGTATATTTTTCCTTCGTGGAATGTTTCCTTCTATTATATATATATATATATATATATATATATATATATATATATATATATATATATTCCACGTGGGAAAAATATATTTAAAAAGAAAGATGATGAGACTTACCAAACCAAAGCGCTGGCAGGTCGATAGACACACAAACAAACACAAACATACACACAAAATCTAGCTTTCGCAACCAACGGTTGCCTCGTCAGGAAAGAGGGAAGGAGAAGGAAAGACAAAAGGATATGGGTTTTAAGGGAGAGGGTAAGGAGTCATTCCAATCCCGGGAGCGGAAAGACTTACCTTAGGGGGAAAAAAGGATAGGTATACACTCGCACACACACACATATCCATCCACACATACAAGACACAAGCAGACATTTTTATATATATATATATATATATATATATATATATATATATATATATATTTATTTATTTATTTATTTCCCCCCCCCCCTACTAAAAATTAATTGGAACATTCCTCTTTAATGTAAACTTTGAATTATTGTTCTACTAGCCCTAGAAGTGGAGTTATTACCATTTTCCCCCACGCCTGCAGAGGGAATGGGCGGCCGCTGAATGCATCTAACACCCTCTCGTGACTTCCTGGCGAACAGCTTGGGATTTTGTCAGCCTGTTACGCATACAGCGCCTTCTGTTACGCGTACAGCGAGTGTGCAAGGGTTGGCTACATTGTTTTCTGTGACAAATGAAGCGCTAAGAGTGCGGAACATCGTCTCTTTGCTGTTTACCGTTTCGAATTAGTTCAGTGTTGCGCCTGTTGTTGGTAGTATTATACTTCTTGTGTAAAGCGTTGTTCTGGTTACGATGCCACGTTTTAGTAACCGTGTATGTAAGAAGAGGAAGAACGTAGGGAAAAGAAAATTAACACTAATACCAAGTTGCGATACTACAATTACTGAAACAGTGCGTTGTTCTACTAAGCAACACATGGCCGGCCATAGCCCTGTGACATCTTCTAGCAAATACTACCTTGGGGATGGTGACTCCAAAGTTTTCAAGACTATAGAGGAACTGAAACCATATGGAAATGAATTTGTAGTTGAAAAGTTGGAATGCATTGGGCATGTGCAAAAGCGTATGGGTGCACGGCTTCGAAGGCTCAAACATATTTTGGGTTCAAGTAAGCTCAGTGATGGAAAGACAATAGGAGGGAGAGACAGGCTTACTGATGAGGTGATTGAACATCTACAGCGATACTATGGGTATGCTATAAGGCAAAATACTAGTAATGTTGGTGACATGCGAAAAGCGGTGTGGGAATTGTTCCTTCATACTGCCTCTTCCAATGAATACCCTCAACACAGCCTGTGCCAAAAGATTCCTGGTGCAAATATAATGCAAAAAAGGACTATGATCACAAACATGGTTTGCCAGCAGCTGTGATAAACGCAATAAAACCAATTTTTCATGACTTAGCGCAGCCAGAATTGTTACACAAATGTCTACACGGAAAGACGCAGAATCCTAATGAGAGCGTAAACAATGTGATTTGGAAAGTGATTCCTAAAAGGGTGTTTGTAAGCATAAAAACACTGCACTTTGGCATTTATGATGCAATAGCAACCTACAACCAAGGGAACAGTGTGAGATGTGAAGTTCTGAAGGCATTAGGATTTACAGCTGGGGTGAATACTGTATGAGCACTAAGAAATATTGACAGAGAAAGAATAAGAGGAGCAGAAAGAACAAAGGCATATGAAGTATGATGGAACAACAGGCCAGAAAAGAAGACAGAAGAGGGAGCTTTTGGAGGATAAAAAAGAAGACCCTGATAATCCATCCTATAGTGCAGGAATGTATTGATAAACTTTGATAGCCATTTCCCGTAAATTAGAATTTTTCGAATATAAGGAACATTTTCTCAAAATCCACTCAAGCTAGAGAGATGAAATTTTTATACAGCATTCCTAGTGGTCAAACTTACATTGTAACACAGCCATTTGGCAATATGTTCAGTAGTTTCATTTCAATTTAATTATAAAGCAATTATTGGTAAAAAATTTGGGTCATTAATAAAAAGAATAATTGGAAGGAAACTAGAAAAGATATCTCCAAAATCCCTCTGTCATAACTGCAATACTAAACCACTCTATGTGTAAAACAAAAATTCAAATTTTTCTATTTGGTAGTTTATTCATAAATGTTCCTCAAACTTAGTGATTTTAACATGGGCAGCATAGGCACCTCCGGCTCCCCTTAAATCAAACCAGGTATCTCATTTTTCTAAAGTATTTAATACAGTTTGTGGAATTTGATAAGTACGGCTGCTTTCAATGATTAAAGATGTATCATCTGCAAATAAAACTGAGTGACACCCAATATTAAGTGGCAGATCATTTATGTAAAACAAACACAGAATAGGACCTAAGACAGAACCTTGGGGTACTCCATGTGAAATGGATTTCCGTTTTGAAGTATAAGTTCCTCTCTCTGATGTTATAACCACTCTGTCATCAGTTGGTTAGATAGGTGCCCCTAATTTCATACTTTTCCATTTTACAGAGTAGCAAGGATTGATTCACACTATCAAAGGCCTTTGATACGTCACAAATTCCTGTGGCATGCAGAGTGTTGTCTAGAGATGAGCTAATTTTATCAATAAAATTATTTATGGCAAATACTGTGGTTTTACCTTTCTGAAATCCATACTGCTTTTTTGGGATTATTTTAAATTTTTCTAGGAACTTTTGAATTTGTATGGTAACTACCTTTCCAAATATTTTGATAGTGATGGAGGAAGAGAGACTAGGTGATAGTTTCCTGTATGTTCTTGTGCCTTTTTTGAATAGTGGCTTAACTAGTGCATACTTCAGTGTGTTCGGAAAATAATCATCTTGAAGGAACTGGTTAACTATTGTAGTTAGTGGCTGTGCAATTATTTTAGTCTGTTTTTAACACTTTTGATGGTATCCGATTCCTTCCTGCTGGTGTTTTACTTTTTAGTGATAGTATCGCCTTTTCTATATCTTTTACAGTAGTTTTGGTAAATGTATTGAAAAATTCACTGTCAGATTGCTCACTGCTGAAGAAATTTACCTTGTCTGGGTACTCTGCTACATTGACAGTAGATTTGTTTACATTTATAAAAAATTCATTAAATAATTCAGAATTTTGAGCAGGATTGAAAATTGTTTTGTCTATCTTGATTTCAGAAATGTCATGGCCTCTACCTGTTTCAGCTTTGATCACTAAGCATAATGCTTTTGATTTGTTTCCACTATCCAATATAAATCTATTATTTGCCAATTCTCTGGCTGCCTTTGCAACTTCTTTAAAAATATTTTTGTAATCTTTTACATAGGCAACAAAATCAGGACTTTTGTTATGTTTTAGTTCCCTATGTAGCTGTCTTTTCTTGCACTCGAGATTTTTATTCCTTCAGTAATCCACTTTACTTTATTTCTTCATTTTTATGATGTACAGTAAGGGGGAAAGTCTCATTAAAAACGTGTAGGAAGTTTTCCAAGAAAGTAGCAAAATTTTCAGAGCATGAAATACTATGATCTGTAGCCCACTCCACCTTATTTAATCTATGATAGAATAATTACATATTTTTATAATAGAGGGAAACATTTCACGTGGAAAAAATATATCTAAAAAGAAAGATGATGAGACTTACCAAACAAAAGCGCTGGCAGGTCGATAGACACACAAACATACACACAAAATTCAAGCTTTCGCAACAAACACTTGCTTCGTCAGGAAAGAGGGAAGGAGAGGGAAAGACGAAAGGATGTGGGTTTTAAGGGAGAGGGTAAGGAGTCATTCCAATCCCGGGAGCGGAAAGACTTACCTTAGGGGGAAAAAAGGGCAGGTATACACTCGCACACACACATATATCCATCCGCATATACACAGACACAAGCAGACATTTGTAAAGGCAAAGAGTTTGGGCAGAGATGGCAGTCGAGGCGGAAGTACAGAGGCAAAGATGATGTTGAAAGACAGGTGAGGTATGAGCGGCGGCAAATTGAAATTAGAAATTAGCGGAGATTGAGGCCTGGCGGATAGCGAGAAGAGAGGATATGCTGAAGGGCAAGTTCCCATCTCCGGAGTTCTGACAGGTTGGTGTTAGTGGGAAGTATCCAGATAACCCGGACGGTGTAACACTGTTCCAAGATGTGCTGGCCGTGCACCAAGGCATGTTTAGCCACAGGTGATCCTCATTACCAACAAACACTGTCTGCCTGTGTCCATTCATTCGAATGGACAGTTTGTTGCTGGTCATTCCCACATAGAAGGCTTCACAGTGTAGGCAGGTCAGTTGGTAAATCACGTGGGTGCTTTCACACGTGGCTCTGCCTTTGATTGTGTACACCTTCCTGGTTACAGGACTGGAGTAGGTGGTGGTGGCAGGGTGCATGGGACAGGTTTTACACCGGGGGCGGTTACAAGGGTAGGCGCCAGAGGGTAGGGAAGGTGGTTTGGGGATTTCATAGGGATGAACCAAGAGGTTACGAAGGTTAGGTGGACGGCGGAAAGACACTCTTGGTGGAGTGGGGAGGATTTCATGAAGGATGGATCTCATTTCAGGGCAGGATTTGAGGAAGTCGTATCCCTGCTGGAGAGCCATATTCAGAATCTGATCCAGTCCCGGAAAGTATCCTGTCACAAGTGGGGCACTTTTGGGGTTCTTCTGTGGAAGGTTCCGGGTTTGAGGAAGTGGCTCTGGTTATTTGCTTCTGTACCAGGTTGGGAGGGTAGTTACGGGATGCGAAAGCTGTTTTCAGGTTGTTGGTGTAATGGTTCAAGGATTCCGGACTGGAGTAGATTCGTTTGCCACGAAGACCTAGGCTGTAGGGAAGGGACCGTTTGATGTGGAATGGGTGGCAATTGTCATAATGGAGGTACTGTTGCTTGTTGGTGGGTTTGATGTGGACGGACGTGTGAAGCTGGCCATTGGACAGGTGGAGGTCAACGTCAAGGAAAGTGGCATGGGATTTAGAGGAGGACCAGGTGAATCTGATGGAACCAAAGGAGTTGAGGTTGGAGAGGAAATTCTGGAGTTCTTCTTCACTGTGAGTCCAGATCATGAAAATGTCATCAATAAATCTGTACCAAACTTTGGGTTGGCAGGCCTGGGTAACCAAGAAGGCTTCCTCTAAGCGACCCATGAATAGGTTGGCGTACGAGGGGGCCATCCTGGTACCCATGGCTGTTCCCTTTAATTGTTGGTATGTCTGGCCTTCGAAAGTGAAGAAGTTGTGGGTCAGGATGAAGCTGGCCAAGGTAATGAGGAAAGAGGTTTTAGGTAGGGTGGCAGGTGATTGGCGTGAAAGGAAGTGCTCCATCGCAGCGAGGCCCTGGACATGCGGAATATTTGTTATTTGTGTATAAGGAAGTGGCATCAATGGTTTCCGTGGGTAACAGACTGGGTAGGGATTCCAGGCGTTCGAGAAAGTGGTTGGTGTCTTTGATGAAGGATGGGAGACTGCATGTAATGGGTTGAAGGTGTTGATCTACGTAGGCAGAGATACGTTCTGTTGGGGCTTGGTAACCAGCTACAATGGGGCGGCCGGGATGATTGGGTTTGTGAATTTTAGGAAGAAGGTAGAAGGTAGGGGTGCGGTGTATTGATGGGGTCAGGAGGTTGATGGAGTCAGGTGAAAGGTTTTGTAGGGGGCCTAAGGTTTTGAGGATTCCTAGGAGCTCCGCCTGGACATCAGGAATGGGATTACCTTGGCAAACTTTGTAAGTAGTGTTGTCTGAAAGCTGACGCAGTACCTCAGCCACATACTCCCGACGATCAAGTACCACAGTCGTGGAACCCTTGTCCGCTGGAAGAATGACGATGGATTGGTCAGCCTTCAGATCACGGATAGCCTGGGCTTCAGCAGTGGTGATGTTGGGAGTAGGATTAAGGTTTTTTAAGAAGGATTGAGAGGCAAGGCTGGAAGTCAGAAATTCCTGGAAGGTTTAGGAGAGGGTGATTTTGAGGAAGAGGAGGTGGGTCCCGCTGTGACGGAGGACGGAACTGTTCCAGGCAGGGTTCAATTTGGATAGTGTCTTGGGGAGTTGGATCATTAGGAGCAGGATTAGGATCATTTTTCTTCGTGGCAAAGTGATATTTCCAGCAGAGAGTACGGGTGTAAGACAGTAAATCTTTGACGAGGGCTGTTTGGTTAAAACTGGGAGTGGGGCTGAAGGTGAGGCCTTTGGATAGGACAGAGGTTTCGGATTGGGAGAGAGGTTTGGAGGAAAGGTTAACTACTGAATTGGGGTGTTGTGCTTCCAGATTGTGTTGATTGGAATTTTGAGGTTTTGGAGGGAGTCGAGCTGGAAGTGGGAGATTGAGTAGATGGGAGAGGCTGGGTTTTTGTGTGCAATGAGAAGAGGTTGAGGTTTGCTGGAAAGGTTGTGAAGGGTGAGTGAGTTGCCTTTCCAGAGGTGGGAAACCAGGAGATTGGATAGTTTTTTAAGGTGGAGGGTGGCATGCTGTTCTAATTTGCGGTTGGCCTGTAGGAGGATGCTCTGAACAGCCGGTGTGGATGTGGGAGAGGAAATATTGAGGACTTTTATTAGGATAGGAGTTGACGGGTGTGTTGATTGGCTGAGTGGATGTGTAGGTGAAGGATTAGGTGGGTGAGGGCAATCGATTGTTCAGTTTGGAACTGGTTAAGTTTTGTTTCTCTGCCATGTGTGTTATTTGAACTTAACCCATTTATGTTCAAGTGCATTACGAACATATTGTTACGTTTTTTGAATGTTCCTAATGGCATCTGTTTTCAAACGCTGTTTGTATATTTTCATTTCAACTTAGTTATCAGTTTTTACACCCCCATCTCCACATATTAGTTTCCCTTACTGAGCATGATCTTACATATATCACTATACATATTGCTTAATTTTGCCGACCCTAGCCTGTGTAGATGCAGTCCATCTTGTCCTACACATTTATCACTGATAAATTTATTCGATTCCATGAAGACTGCACCAAGTATGTTGCACTGCTCTCTGATGCGATTGTTTATCCTATCTATGTATTTGTCACTTACCAATCTTCTGTGCAGGCTACTACTAATAATTAACTGTGATGCTGCGTACACATTTTTTGCCATCTGGATTAGATTCCTTGCTTTGTGTACCATCTCTTGTAGTTTTCATTGCACTGTACCGGCGGGAATGCATTTTGTTTCATTGTCTGCATGTTCTTGAGGTGATTATTTAATTGATGTATACCTATCCCTGGGCAGACATCAATTTTAGTATTTGGTACTGCAAAGTTTCTAATTAGTGAATCACCAATTATCAAGAAGTCATTTACAGTGCTTTGTTTGCCACGTTCTTGATGCTTCCTTCCTTTGTTTTTGTACGTTACTGCAACCCACTTATGTTTATTTCTAGATTCGACATATTTTGTATTTCTTTCTACGCAATTTTCATCATTATCATAACTTTTTTCAGTTTGCATATCGCTTTTAACACTTTGATTTTGACTCTTTTTTGGGGGGGGGGGGGGGGGGTTTCCCCTCAGATCCATAAACGTGTTTCATTTAATAGTTTCACGTTTTTTTGCTCCAAGATTACAATTTCTTTTCTGGGAGTCTAAATGTCACTATTCAGTATACAGGGTGTATACGACCCAGGACAACCAGGAGGTCCTGGAAAAACCTGGGAATTTTTTCATCCAGGAGAAAACTGGGAAAAACCCAGGATTTTTTTAGAATTCTGGGAATTTTTCACTGTTTTAGTTTTCAGTCAATTTTTTGTAATTTTGACTGCTAAGAACTTATACTCTAACAAAGGATATTACTGTATCCTGCTACTGCAGAATAATACTTCAAAAATAAAACAAACGAGAAAAACAATGAAAATAACTTAAATTGCAAAGGAAATGCGCCATATACAACAACAACAACAACAACACACAGTGCTCATGCAAGCGTCTGCCAACAGCAAAATGTATCAAAGGCTTTAGGAAGTCTATGCAGTGGTTCATAATAACAAATTGCCTCCGATGAGTGTGAAGTCACAACTGTTTACATTACATTCGTTTTAGCAGTTATGGGCGGGTGCATACGCAGTTGAGTCACGTTTGAGTAGTAGATTCTCCTGCTTATGGCTACAGGAATGTGGTTGTTGACTGTGCAAGCAGTCACAGCAAGCAGCTAGATGCTACTGGGAAAAGGGGGCGCCAGATTTATACTGTTGAGGAAAGAACTTGCTTCACAAAGTGCCTAACACCCAGCACACACTTGTCTATCAATTATTCATATGATTTTGAAGCGCTTCCCTGTTGGTTTTTGAACACATTTTAAGTTGATTTCTGAATGAATCATAAGTTTATTTTTGAATGTGCGCATAGTTTACGTGATGAGTCTGTCAGGAGAATCCTCGTCGCATCTGGAAATAAACTTTCCGCAGACAAAAGGGGACGGGGCTATACGAGGTGAGCGGAGTAAAGCCAAACAGATGAATGCCAATTGCTGTATGATTATGTGGTTGATTGAGTTGGCGAATGATCAGCATTGTTATAATTACTAGTGAAATCCATAGATTCAAGACTATCAGAATGGAAAGAAATGACTGACAGGAATAACAGGTGAGAAAGATTACGTATTATCTTCTCGGTGTATCCAAGAAAATGAAATTTTGACAGAAAATTTTTGGCAAGATCGCTACACTAGTAAGGACCAGTTGCACAGTCACCGGCAAGCAGCCGCGTAAGTTCTGTTCTGGAAGTAACGCGGAAAACATGTTGTATGAACACGTAATAATGCCTAACTGGAAAATAATCGCGGGATAACTAAACCTGTGATTGTGGCAGGGTTAGTAAAGTTAATCGTCCAACAAATTTTGACAATGGCAGGAATAGCTATAGAACTGGTGATAACAAGATTGTTAGAACGAGGAAGGAGAAGAAACGGGGACATCACACAACTTATAGAAGAATATAAAAATTTTGTAATACTACTTTTCGATATCATGCTTGAGAAAGTGACACAGATGAATGAAATGTGAAACTATTTCCTAACATAAAGCTTTTTGCTTGTAGTAGGCCTGATAGGCATTTGATATTGGTACTTCATAAATTATATTCTGTTGTGCTATAATAATGGCCATTTGTGTCAAAACAGTCTCGTTTATTTGGTGTGTGTTACAAAATTGCTGCAATATTAGAAAGGCCTATTTTGTTTTATCTAGCAGACAGTGACAAAATAGACAATCGGGCCGAGAAACCACACCAATCTTGGATATTATTTGTGTTAACAGCTTTTTCAGTATTAGATAATGACATTTCGATTTTTCATGTAGCTTAATGTTTGACGTACTTTGATGAGGTCATAGATTCTTTCGCAGAAAGGAAAGCACGTTATGTAAAGCTGTAGCAAGATTAGAGAGAAAAAAATGCTAGGTGCTAAGGATTGAAGAAATGTGTACTTTCTTGCTTATCTCTTGTCTTTATTAGTTTTATGTACCCTATATTTAATTTTATGTTACACAAAAACAGCAAGTTATTAGTTAATAGGCAATAAAGAGTGCAAATTTTCTGAAGCGTTCTTGTTGTCCCGATTACAAATAATCCCATTTGCTGCTAGTTGCGAGATTTTTTAAAAGAGGGGCAGGCTGTCAAACCGGCTGACGGGGAGCAGGAGAGGCACCACAGAACATTTCAATTTCCACTGTCCTGAATATAGTTTGATGGCATCGATTACAAAATATACACGTTTCAGTTCCACAGAGCGAAATACAGTGACGTGCGGTAGAAGAATGCTTTATGAAGAGCTGTGGCAGTGCACTTTGGCACACTTAAGACATTTCCGTGAATACACGTTTTATGCTTCAGAATTTTCAGAAAGATGTGTGCTACAAGATGAACATATTTTTGAAAATTCAGTTTTTATTTAGTATTGACCTGGTTCGCAAATATCGTAGATCCGGGGCTGATAGTCAGAGCAGTCTGAGTGGGTAGTCTCCACGCGACCCGTGTTTACATTTTCTGATTGTGCTGTTTCCCCTTCGTTTACTCTCACGTCAAATGAAAATAAAATGGATATCTGTGGCCTGGAGCTATCAAGTGAATTAAAATACATTCACATAATTACAGAAAGCTAAAATATGTCATTAGTTTCAGATTTTACTTTATTTTCATCTTTCTGAGAGTCAAGCATTAATCGCCTTGGAACAGTGAAGTTTTTTTGTCTGTTTGCTAAAGAAATTTGACTTTTATTAATCTTTTCCGCTGAGGAAGTCAATGTATTTGAAACGAAATGTTTAATTCCACACTAATGGCTAGTTTCAACTGTTCATTATGCCATAATACAGAACCAAATAAGATATAATACGGTACTGGTGCTCCAAAAAATTAATATCCCAAAAACCACACTAAAAACCTTAATATCAAGTCAAGGTCTACTTCATTGGGAATCTGGACAAAGAATCTGCACTTTAAGTATGCACTTTAAATGTGCACATTTTAGCATGGTTCATGAAATTCCGATGCTCTTGGAGTATCCCCTGATGTCTTGTTTCTTTTATGACATAATGTATGATCTTTCAGTATTTTACACGTACGTACGTAAGAGCTTCCTACGTCATAATAGCCGTGCAAGCGCGGCGTTGCCTGTTATCTGTGCTCTCTGGCAACCGCTGAAACAAATCTATTTCTAACAGATCGCAGGAAAATATTGCGAATGGTGGTTTGAAAAGCATTACTTTCAAAGTAAACATCCTTTTACGTAAGTTGAACTATGTACAAGAATGTACCCTGAATTTATTAAATCACAGAAAATTTGACTCTCATTTAAAAATCAATTCTTTGTTGATGAGCCATTTAGAAGAATTTCGAATCCTGAAGATCAGACATTTATGTCATTATTAAAAATTTTACTGGCACATTTGTGTGGTATATCTTGAAGTGTAACACAAGCAAAAAAAGATCAATATTATGTGTGAAAGCTCAGCTTCTTGCAGCTTATTAACTTTAGAGACCAATATTATATGTCAAAGCCTTGCTTTTGTTGTAGCAACACTATGTATATTAATTTAAACTATTAAATTTCCCTGCTTGTGCGTTCGTGCTACTTAACAGTGATGTTGCTGTTGGCTGACTACATCACGTGTCCCATGCTCTGAATATCCGCTGTCGTCGGCTGGCGAGATCACTTGACGTGAGCTATGACTGGCTTACAAAAGTGCATCGCAGTCTCAATGATTCAGAAAGTAAAAGGCGATGTTTGGTAGAATTCCAATGTATACTTTCGTAATACGAAAATATGCAGCGTACATGTTGCTGTACATCAAAGATATTTCCAAAACGTGTCTTCCCCCCCCCCCCCCCCCCTGAGTTTCGTTTTCTAAAGTGCCGGGAAATTCTACGCCCGTGCATAAAACCGTAACCATTCAAAGGATTGATAAGGGAAAATATACTGTCACTTAACATGGAAAAAGCGGGAGAAAATGTATTTTTCCTTGTCTGCGTATACACCCTGAGTAACTTCATAATTTCGTCTTTTGAATTTATTGTGTTGAGAAAATCTTCATCACACACAGTTACGACATGACCACCTAATATCATTTACGAACTTGAGAGATTGACATTCGCACACTTTTCATGTAACCATAAGTTACATTTCACAAAGAGGATGCCTTTAATCACACTCTTTTGCATTCTTTACTCGATCAGTTATGAAACTTCTTGTAAGCTGAGGTTGAAGTGTCGCTGCACTGTTCTACTGGTGCCATCTTACTTAATGATGGAAACTCAGAGGGCGTGTCTTGAGAGCTTTTTGATGCACAGCAAATGGTGTACATGCAGTTACGTGACTGGCACCATCATCAAACAGCATATGAGGAAAATTCAGTCACTTCATTTCAACATTATCATTCGATTGGCTTGAGCCAAACAGAATTGTACTAACTTCGGTACTTGCAGCGCCTATTCACAGCAACAAAGGGGAAATCCTGGAGGTGTATAAGTTTCGAAAGCTGAAATATGATGAGCATTATTTGCCACCTGAAAAGCCATTAAATATTTTGAGACAGTCAGACATCAACTAGTAGCTCTTCTTCTTTGCAGGTACAGAGGTTGAACAAAAATATGGAGCCAACGCTAGAAATGCATGCTGGCAGATGCTAACCAAGCCTGCAGGTTGCACTGTTGTATTTGATCAAGAAACACTAGTGCAATATCCCCCAATATGTTGCAGGTCTCTGTCATGGTCAGAACAGTCTCCTGTATAGTTGTCAGTGCATTATATCGGAACTAAGTGAATTCGAACTTGAGTGTACTGTTGGCGCTTGTATTGTGGTTTCTTCCATAACCAAGGTTGCTGAAGTGTTGGGTGCTTCAAGAGTTATTATATTGAAGAGTTATACTGCATATAGTTAAAGCTGAAAAACATCCTCTGCTAAGTCACAACTCAAACAAAAGTGTGTGTTCATTGGTTGTAACAATGGTCATTCAAGAGACTGTGCAGAAAAATAAAGGACAGTAGCTGCAAAAGTCACTGCAGAACTGAATGCAACATTCGCGAACATTGTCAGCACCAAAACAACGTGTATGGATCTCCATAAAGGGGAACTTGCAGGGCTCGCTAGAATTCCAAAACCACTCATTGTGTTGCAAATGCTTGTAACAGGAAAACATGGTGCCAAAGCCATAAAACCTGAAATATGGAGCAGTGGAAGAAAGTAATTTGGTCGGTTGAGTCTTATTTCACAGTTTTCAACTTCAGGCCGAGTTTATATGCAAAGAGAGAAAAATGGCAGCAGTTTGATAGTGATTTGGGCCACCATATATTGACACTCCATGGGCCTCAGAGTTACCGTATTTACTTGAATCTAAGCCGCACTTTTTTTGTAATCCAAAAAACCGCCTGCGACTAAGAATCGAGTGCAAAGTAAGCGGAAGTTCTGAAAAATGTTGGTAGGTGCCGTCACAACTGACTTCTACCGTCGAATATACGTATGTAGCGCTGCATAGGAATGCTTTGCAGGCACAAAATAAATACTAGCACCAAAACCTCCGCGTCAGTAAATAAATTAAAACAAAAAGGGTGGAAGACGAGCCTTCTTCTCCGTCCCGAGTTTCGACCACTGCATTTTATACATTATCCAACGAAGTAAATACAAATTCCGTATTGTTCATCTTCCAATGTAGCAGCATTTCAATGTACTACGAAAATCCGACTGGCAAGTAGTGGTGGGCAGGAAATTGCGTATCTGTTAGAAATCACAGTGATTGAGAAGTCACAGATATCACAATAACAACTTTACAAAATCTAACTGCGATTTCAGTCACAGTTAGCAGTCGCAAGTAGCATTTCACATTCAACGCCGTGAGCTATCCGTTGGCCGAATTCCCTACTGCTTTCTGCGATTTCAGTGACAAATCGCGGCTAGAAGTCGCAAGTAGCAACTAAAAAGCGCAGTTAACAGTGCCATCTGTTGGCCAAAGTTCGTACTACGCTCATCTCTGCGACACGCTATCGAGTCTAACTGCGATTTCCGTGACAAGTCGCAACTAAGAGTCGCAAGTAGCAACTAAAAAGCGCAGTTAACATTCTTTTCCTAGTGCCATCTGTTGACCGACGTACGTACTTCGTTACGTGAGCCTTTTGCCTCACGAGATCGACGTGCTGTGTGTGCATAATACTGAATATGAAGGGCTTATTTCAATAGTGGTACAAGTCCACTTTTGTTCATTTTGAGTTACAGAGTCGTAAAGTTAAATGAGTGCTGAAAAATCTGCAGTTGAGATACCAGAAATATTCAAGCATATGGCTTCTTGCTAGAGATGAACCTTTATTTATGTTTGTTTGGATCATTAATTTCAGAAGCATTATAGACAAAAAAGTGGAGGTTATGGACTTGTACCACTATTGAAATAAGCCCTTCATATTATATGACGACATGCACATTCAGCATCAGTTATGGTTGGTCAAACACAGCTGTGACTCTGAATGTATTATATTAATAAGAAGCAACGTTGCTTTTTCTCCTGAAAATATCAAGTAACATAACAAATGTGTTTGATTCTGCTTCCAATATGGCAGTTTTGGTTAATACTCCACATGCCTACAGGACTTTGCAATGTTAACACAGCAGAACTCAGACACCTGTATAAGTGTAGTGAAATAAAAACAGTATTATTGTGTCATATGAATGCCTCACTTTTGTTCCGACACAGTTCAAGACTCGGGATAAAAGTTTTACACCTGGTGTTCTACATGGCAACTTCACACACAAAAACTTTTTGCCGACACTACTACCACGTACATAAGTAAGCTTTTCCTGTGTTACTTTCAAGTAATTCACTTAAGCTATTCCTGACTTAACTGTAAGATCTGTACTTCCCACTTTCGTATCAAATGCCGGAAAATGCATATTGTAGACTTCGGGATATGTTACAGGTCAGTGTCACACCAAGATTGTGGAGAAAGAGGGGGGGGGGGGGGAGCGGCATGTCACTCTCCAACAAGTGTTTACCAATAAATATGTGGCGGAAAATTACGGGTACAGGACGGCTTAACATGTGGAAAATGAGATTTTCATTATTCGCTCACTGTATTTAACATTTATTATTCCTTTAAAATCGCACAACAACTTCAATAAAACACAGTTTAATCACTCATCTGCACACTTATTTCGCAGTAATGTCACTTTTAAACTGCAAATCCTCTAAGAGCTCTCTTGAATCTTACGAGTCTCTCCCAACAACCTTGATGTGGAAAGATACGTACAGCAACCAGAACTTGTGTCTGCAAAATCACAAGAATTATTAAACAATTTTTGCTGTCACTAATTACAAGCAATATAATTGACAGAGTAGATTGCTAATATTTGCTGTAATGAAAGCCACTCAATGGGGTATATTTCACATTTGCAAGAACGATCTCACTAAGTCCATCGAAACACTTAGAAACTAACCTCTCGTCTGACGAAAACGGTCTAAAGACGCAGTGGCAATTTCTCCAGATCTGCTGACAATGATATTTTGAGTTATCACTTTACTGAGTGACTGAAATGTAGTTCAGGTACCTGAGAACATAACAATATGTTAGAATTCATTTTCTGAACACGAACTATTACAGTACTGTACGGCTTCTTACATATTAATTACACTATTAATATTTTCACAGTTGTTTCTTTAATACAAAATTAAAGACAACGGAAGAAAAAAACGTAAAACATACTTACCAATGACAGGTTTGTTGAGATGCAATTTTCTGTGTGGACAGATGTAACTTTTTCTTACGGTGGTAAGTCGCAGAAATCGCGGGAGTCACAGAAATCGCAGAAGTCACAGAAATCACAGAAATCGCAGAAGTAGCAGAAATCGCGGAAGTAGCAGAAATCGCAGAAATAGCAGTGGCGGAGGGATACACGACCTCGTTCCTTAACTGCGACTCTTAACTGCGACAAATCACAGTTAAGAATAACAGATACTGAAAAGTAGCATTCACAGAAATCACTGATATCGGAAAATCGCAGTTTAGCCCATCAGTACTGGCAAGACTGTTTGGGATGTTTGTCAATATGGCCAACCCTACGTTCTGAATTTTTTCCTACCTGTGAGAAGAGATGGTTGCTAATAGGAACTTTTATGAATTGTGAATCACATACAGTATTCTCTTCGCCATAAGAATAATACGAATATAAACATTTTGTCGTGTATTCTTTCGTTTTTGCTGCTATCTCATTTAAATCCTGTCTGCCTAATAAACTACGAAACTAGGGTGAGACAACAGCAAATGCGGAAGAATACACATATCACGTCATGTTTATATTCGTATTAAGCCCGGTCCACACGCAACGATCTGTCTGCGCAGACATTGTCGCAGATGTCTGTACATGCAAAAGATCGCTGCAAATGTGGTGTGTTCACACGACACAAACCCCAATCTACTACTCGCCCGCCATCTGTCGGTGTAGAAAAGAAATATCAGTGGCAAGCGACTGCGCTCCCCGTAAAAGTCAAAAACTTAATTCAGTTATTTTGAAATATAGAAATGGAGGAAGTTCTGTTGTGGTCTGTGTTCGCAACTTGTGTTGCAAAAAAACATTCAGACCAACCGCAGGAAACAGAGAAGGCGGTCAAAATGGTGTTGACAGTGGCTGCTAAAGCGAAAGCAGTTTTCTCACGTACGTTTACTGTGAGAGTTGCAGGGCGAACCTGTTTTGTTTTACATTACCTCGTGTTCCATTTCCTGGCACATTGACACTACAATTTCATCTTCAATTGTACTCCTGCTTGGTCTTGGCGTTTCTTGATCACTAAGAAAGCCAAGCACATCAAAATACCATAACGTGGGCTGGTATACTTGATCTACTCTTACACCAGATCTTCTAGATTTCTGAACTTTGGATAACTCTTTTCGGTAATCAGTTCGCTGACAGACTTAATTTACTTGACTTGCCTTCATGCACTCATCCTTCAGGACAGCGTAAATAGCTTCACCTGTGTTGGGTATTATTTTACTCAACGCTTGTTTCGATATTGCAGTTGAAAATTCCAAATCCTTGTAGCTCCTTCCTGTTGCTAGGTGTTAAAAGAAAGGAAAAAATTCCTTGACGTTTATATTTATGTGCTGCTCCATGACTCTGCTGTCAATATCTTTATTCTTGGGTTGTGTGTAACTTCTGTGTTTTTCTTACAGTACATGTGTTTTTTCCGTATCCAGGGTGTAATTACAAAGCTAATAAAATGTTTTCTTGCCTTTAAATAATATTTTTCATCAGGTTATGGGCCCAGTACACGTGTAAAGGCAAACAACACAGTTTAATTAAAACAATACTTGAAATGAGCGTATGTCTGTAAAGAAACATGACTGCTAGCGGCGATTATAAGGTCAGCATTGATACGCTTGAAGGACCTGACGACTGGGCCAAATGGAAATGGCATATTTCTATGGTGCTACGTTCATATGGACTAGAAGATATTATTAGCGGTACACGTGAACGTGTAGAGTTGCCGCAAGATGCGACAAGTGAACAAAAAGAAGCGTATGTGGAATGGCTCAAGGACGACGCAAAGGCAGCAAGTCTTATAGCAAGTGCGCTGTTGCAGAACTCGTCTTAACGTGCAAGAATGCTAAAGAAATCTGGGACAAATTACGCGCCCGATTTGAACGTAGCTGTACTCAGCGTTTGAATATGTTTATTGAAACATTTTTCCGTGTTAAACGTGATGAATCGGAAGATGTTAGTGCACATGTGGCCAAACTACAAAAGTTATTTGTGGACCTGAACGATGAATTAGCAAAACATGAAGAAAATACGCTATCTGAAAGAATCTTAAATGGTCGAATTTTGTCTACACTGGGAAAAGACTACGACAATTTTAAGGATCTCTGGGATACGATACCGACAGAAAAGCAAAGCTTGAATTTATTGATTGAAAAACTCTGTACTATTGAACTGCGTGAACAAGACGTTAATGGAAGTGCAGCTTTTGTCGTTTCTAAAACAAGAAAACGGCAAACAAGTAAGCAGCAAGTAAAGATGACGAAGTCACAATTAAAACAGAAGTTTCCGTGTAATAAATGCAAACAATTAGGTCACTGGGCAGCAGAGTGTCCACAGAACACTCGTGACAGCAATAATAGAAAAGAGAAGAAGCGAGACAGTGAACACGCTGCATTTACTTCATACGCTATGGGTGTGTGTACCAGTAATCACAGTGACCCAAATAAATGGTATTGCGACAGTGGCGCTACAAATCATATCACTCCCAACAAACAGTATTTTGTTTCGTATAGTGAATTTGATGTTCCTCAAGTAATTTCATTGGGAAAACAAGATGTCAAAATGTGTGCGTACGGTCAAGGAACAGTTTACATCCAAATCCGACGAAACAATAAATGGTACAATGCTAGAATGGACAATGTTTTGTACGTCCCTGATGCAAGTGCAAATCTGTTCTCTGTGAGAGCCATTGCCTGCAGAGGCTACAGTACTAATTTTAGTTATAATAATGTCTGTGTTCGAAAACAAGTCAGTGGCAATATTGTTATGACAGGTTATGTGAAAAATGGACTTTATGTGTTGAATATGCGTGTTGTTAGAAATGCAAAAATGAATCGTATGAGCTTGATGACTTCATCCGAAACATTGCAAGTGTACCATGAAAGGTTTGGTCATCAGAATAAACAACATGTGAAGAATATTTTAAAAGGAATGAACATTAATGTGGAAGATGCCAAGAGTGAATTTTGTGACGGCTGTGCGGTTGGAAAGATGCATAGGCTGCCATTCAAAACGCGAACAATACGCGCTACCAGTACTGGTGAATTAATCCACGCGGATGTAAATGGACCAATGAGCATGAAATCTTTTGGAGGCAAGCATTATTATGTATGTTTCAAAGACGATTTTAGTAAATTTCGTCGAATTTTCTTTTTAAGACACAAAAGTGAAGTGTGTACTGTGCTTAAGCAGTTTTTAAATGAAGCACGAACTAATGGACATGTTGTCAAACAATTTAGATGTGATGGTGGTAAAGAATTTAACAATAAGAATGTCAGTGAACTGCTTGCAGACAGGGGAATAGAGCTACTGATTCCTCCTCCTTACACCCCTGAACAAAATGGTGTGGCTGAACGGGAAAATAGGACCATTATTGAAGCTGCCCGGTCAATGCTAAATCTGAGTAAATTACCTAAAGGGTTGTGGGCAGAGGCATGTAACACAGCAATCTACCTAATAAATCGTACTGGAAAATCTTCAGTTGAAAATAAAACCCCTTATGAACTATGGTTTAATCGACCAGTAGGACGACTTGATCATCTCAGAATTTTTGGCACAGGCTGCTATGTTCACATTAACAAACAATTCCGTTCCAAGTTTGATGATAAGGCAGTTTTTGGACGACTTGTTGGATATGTTAATGACAAAGATGGGTTCAGAGTTTGGATTCCATCTAAAAGAAAAGTGGTGTTGAGTCACGATGTAAAATTTAAGCCAGAAATTGTTTGTGATTTACATAGTGATCATGTTGAATTTGAAGTCCCTCAGGAAGAATTTAATGATCCGAATTCATCTAAAGATGACCAATGTAAATCTCCTAGGCTGTACACTTCTGGAGGAAGCCAAACTCAAGAAAAAATTGGCACTCTCGATTCTAGAGAAAGTCAAGAGTCGAGTGAATCTGAAGAAAATAAAGAATTAGCAGAAGTTCTAAAAGCAGAAGCTGCTGAATCTTCTAATGAAGAGAAACAGAAGAATAAAAGACAACGAAGAAAACCAACCTGGATGGAAAGTGGTGAATTTTGTATGGCAGCAAAAATTGATGCACTTGGATACAAAGACCCAAACTGTTTTTCAGAAATATTGCAGTCAAACGAGAAGGAAGAATGGATGCAAGCTATTAGTGAAGAACTTCAATCACTTAAGGAAAACAATACCTGGGTCTGGTTGACCGTCAGAAGAATGCCAAAGTATTGCAAAACCGCTGGGTTCTACGGCGAAAGGTCGCAGTCAATGGAGGTACTCGCTTTAAAGCCAGATTGGTTGCAAAAGGCTGTATTCAGAAAGCAGGAATTGATTATGACGACGCCTTTAGCCCTGTGGCACGTTATGACACCATACGAACTCTGTTGGCTGTAGCTGCTTCAAAGAAAATGCTGCTAGAACAATTCGATGTAAAGACAGCTTTTTGAATGGAATACTTGAAGATGAAGTATATATGGAACAACCAGAAGGTTTCGAAGATGGTACAGGCCGAGTATGTTTCTTAAAAAAAGGTCTTTATGGGTTGAAGCAAGCGCCACGTTGCTGGAACAAACGTTTTGTTGAGTTCATGAAGAAAGCTGGTTTTTCAAACAGTGATGCAGACCCATGCCTATTTTATCGTAGACAAAATGGAAATAGCCTTTATGTGGCAATCTACGTTGATGATGGCCTGATTGTCGGCAGTAACAAGAAAGAAATTGCTGTTTTTATGGATGTTTTACAACATGAATTCGAAATAACAACTGGCAGTCTTGACCATTTTCTTGGCATAAAAATAAAGCAATATGAAGATGGAGCAATAATGATAAGTCAAGAGAAATACACAGAAGAAATTCTGCAAAGATTTCGAATGGCAGAATGCAATACAATCTCAACTCCTATTGGACGTGAGGACAATAATCAAAACGAAGAAGTTTTGTTATCTGTACCCTACCGTGAAGCAATTGGTTGTCTCATGTACCTTCCAACAGTAACTCGTCCAGACATCACTTTTGCAGTCAATAAAGCTGCTTGAGCTATGGAGAAACCAACCACTGAGGACTGGAATAGAGTAAAGCGCATTTTCCGGTATTTGAAAGGGACCTTAAATTTTGGAATTGTATATAATAAAAAAGAAGAGTTAAAGATTTACGCTGATGCATATTTCGCAGGTGATAACCGGACAAGGCGCTCAACAACTGGAATTCTTGCAAAGTACTCAGGTGGTGCAGTGTCATGGACAAGTCAGTTGCAGAAAGTAGTGGCCACATCCACAACCGAGGCGGAAATAATTGCAGCTAGTGAAGGAGCAAAAGAGTTAGTTTGGTTACGTCGTCTGCTATCAGAATTAGTGGAAATGTCGGGGCAGCCTCCAGTTCTTTACATTGACAATGCTAGTGCATTGAAGTTGGCAAAAAATCCAGAATATCATCGACGTTCTAAACATATAGAGCTCCGACATTTCTATGTTCGTGAAAGATATCTGAACGGTGAGATTTTCTTGGAACACATTGATGCACACAACCAGTTGGCAGATATTTTGACGAAACCTCTTGGACGGGTTCGATTTAATTTTCTATGTTCAGAAATTGGCATGCAAGAGACAAAGCAATAATTTCATGATTTTTTCTTTTGGAGGAAGTGTTAAAAGAAAAGAAAAAATTCCTTGACGTCTATATTTATGTGCTGCTCCATGACTCTGCTGTCAATATCTTTATTCTTGGCTTGTGTGTAACTTCTGTGTTTTTTTCCGTATCCAGGGTGTAATTACAAAGCTAATAAAATGTTTTCTTGCCTTTAAATAATATTTTTCATCAGGAATCTTAATGTTACGCCAGCCGTTTATGAGAAGAAATTGCCCTTGTCATACAAGTATTTTTTTCTCATAATATGAGGGGTTACAAGCTTTAACAGATAATTATAAATTTCGACATCCATCTGCAAATAATTTCGCCAGTTCGTAACGAATTTTTTTTTATCCGTTTCTCTGTTTGCCGAGGCATCAACTGCCTGCAATTTTTCAATTAGAGCATTGAATGGTGCTGTCTTTTTGTCTCAGTCACTATATTCTTTACTTTTAATTTTCCACAAACATGGGTGGTTTCTATATATTTCAATGAATTCACTTACAAACTCACGAGAACACTGACGAATATCAGTCATTTTAATGCCCTGTGCGCACAAATACAAACACTAGACTGAGCAAACAGCTGTTTCGCGCCAGATTTGCGGCGATCTCCTGTCTACATGCTCCAACTTGTCTGCGCAGATGTGGTTTGAACCCACAGATTTGAGAGGTTTCGCTCAAACCTCCAACTCCAACTTCCAGGTTTGCACACACCTCAGGTTGGTGCAAATCTTCTGTCCACATGCAACGATCTGTCTGCGCAGATGTGATGTGCGCAGACATTTGCACAGACAGATCGTTGCGTGTGGACAGGCCTTTAGTGATGGGCTAAACTGCGATTTCCGATATCAGTGATTTCTGTGAATGCTACTTTTCAGTATCTGTTATTCTTAACTGTGATTTGTCGCAGTTAAGAGCCGCAGTTAAGGAACCTAAGTCGCGTATCCCTCCGCCACTGCTATTTCTGCGATTTCTGCTACTTCCGCGATTTCTGCGACTTCTGTGCCTTCTGCTACTTCTGTTACTTCTGCGATTTCTGTGACTTCTGCTACTTCTGCGATTTCTGTGACTTCTGCTACTTCTGCGATTTCTGCAACTTACCACCGTATGAAAAAGCTACATCTGTCCACACAGAAAATTGCATCTCAACAAACCTGTCATTGGCAAGTATGTTTTACGTTTGTTCTTCCGTTGGCTTTAATCTTGTATTAAAGAAACAACTGTGAAAATATTAATAGTGTAATTAATATGTAAGTAGCCATACAGTACCGTAATAGTTCGTGTTCAGAAAATGAATTCTAACATTTTGTTATGTTCTCAGGTACCCGAACTATATTTCAGTCACTCAGTAAAGTGATAACTCAAAATATCATTGTCAGCAGATCTGGAGAAATTGCCACTGCATCTTTAGACCGCTTTCGTCAGACGAGAGGTTAGTTTCTAAGTGTTTCGATGGACTTAATTACTTAAGTGAGATCGTTCTTGCAAATGTGAAATATACCCCATTGAGTGGCTTTCACTACAGCAAATATTAGCAATCTACTCTGTCAATTATATTGCTTGTAATTAGTGACAGCAAAAATTGTTTAATAATCCTTGTGATTTTGCAGACTCAGTTCTGGTTGCTGTACGTATCTATCCACATCAAGGCTGTTGGGAGAGACTCGTGAAGATTCAAGAGAGCTCTTAGAGGATTTGCAGTTTAAAAGTGACATTATTGCGAAATAAGTGTGCAGATGAGTGATTAAACTGTGTTTTATTGAAGTTGTTGTGCGATTTTAAAGGAATAATAAACGTTAAATACAGTGAGCGAATAATGAAAATCTCATTTTCCACATGTTAAGCCGTCCTATACCCGTAATTTTCCGCCACATGTTGTTGTTGTGGTTTTCAGTCCTGACACTGGTTTGATGCAGCTCTCCATCCTACTCTATCCTGTGCAAGCTTCTTCATCTCCCAGTACCTACTGCAACCTACATCCTTCTAAATCTGCTTAGTGTATTCATCTCTTGGTCTCCCCCTACGATTTTTACCCTCTACGCTGCCCTCCAATACTAAATTGGTGATCCCTTGATGCCTCAGAACATGTCCTACCAACCGATCCCTTCTTCTGGTCAAGTTGTGCCACAAACTTCTCTTCTCCCCAATCCTATTCAATACCTCCTCATTAGTTATGTGATCTACCCATCTAATCTTCAGCATTCTTCTGTAGCACCACATTTCGAAAGCTTCTATTCTCTTCTTGTCCAAACTATTTACTGTCCATGTTTCACTTCCATACATGGCTACACTCCATACAAATACTTTCAGAAATGACTTCCTGACACTTAAATCTATACTCGATGTTAACCAATTTCTCTTCTTCAGAAAAACTTTCCTTGCCATTGCCAGTCTACATTTTATATCCTCTCTACTTCGACCATCATCAGTTATTTTGCTCCCCAAATAGCAAAACTCCTTTACTACTTTAAGTGTCTCATTTCCTAATCTAATACCCTCAACATCACCCGACTTAATTCGACTACATTCCATTATCCTCGTTTTGCTTTTGTTGATGTTCATCTTATATCCTCCCTTCAAGACACCATCCATTCCGTTCAACTGCTCTTCCAAGTCCTTTGCTGTCTCTGACACAATTACAATGTCATCGGCGAACCTCAAAGTTTTTATTTCTTCTCCATGGATTTTAATACCTACTCCGAATTTTTCTTTTGTTTCCTTTACTGCTTGCTCAATATACAGATTGAATAACATCGGGGAGAGGCTACAACCCTGTCTTACTCCCTTCCCAACCACTACTTCCCTTTCATGCCCCTCGACTCTTATAACTGCCATCTGGTTTCTGTACAAATTGTAAATAGCCTTTCGCTCCCTGTATTTTATCCCTGCCACCTTTAGAATTTGAAAGAGAGTATTCCAGTCAACATTGTCAAAAGCTTTCTCTAAGTCTACAAATGCTAAAAACGTAGGTTTGCCTTTCCTTAATCTTTCTTCTAAGATAAGTCGTAAGGTCAGTATTGCCTCACGTGTTCCAGTATTTCTACGGAATCCAAACTGATCTTCCCCAAGGTCGGCTTCTACTAGTTTTTCCATTTGTCTGTAAAGAATTTGTGTTAGTATTTTGCAGCTGTGGCTTATTAAACTGATTGTTCGGTAATTTTCACATCTGTCAACACCTGCTTTCTTTGGGATTGGAATTATTATATTCTTCTTGAAGTCTGAGGGTATTTCACCTGTTTCATACATCTTGCTCACCAGATGGTAGAGTTTTGTCAGGACTGGCTCTTCCAAGGCCGTCAGTAGTTCCAATGGAATGTTGTGTACTCTGGGGCCTTGTTTCGACTCAGGTCTTTCAGTGCTCTGTCAAACTCTTCACGCAGTATCGTATCTCCCATTTCATCTTCATCTACATCCTCTTCCATTTCCATAATATTGTCCTCAAGTACATCGCCCTTGTATAGACCCTCTATATACTCCTTCCACCTATCTGCTTTCCCTTCTTTGCTTAGAACTGGGTTTCCATCTGAGCTCTTGATGTTCATACAAGTGGTTCTCTTATCTCCAAAGGTCTCTTTAATTTTCCTGTAGGCAGTATCTATCTTACCCCTAGTGAGATAAGCCTCTACATCCTTACATTTGTCCTCTACCCATCCCTGCTTAGCCATTTTGCACTTCCTGTCGATCTCATTTTTGAGACGTTTGTATTCCTTTTTGCCTGCTTCATTTACTGCATTTTTATATATTCTCCTTTCATCAATTAAATTCAATATTTCTTCTGTTACCCAAGGATTTCTACTAGCCCACGTCTTTTTACCTACTTGATCCTCTGCTACCTTCACTACTTCATCCCTCAAAGTTACCCATTCCTCTTCTACTGTATTTCTTTCCCCCATTCCTGTCAATTGTTCCCTTATGCTCTCCCTGAAACTCTGTACAACCTCTGGTTCTTTCAGTTTATCCAGGTCCCATCTCCTTAAATTCCCACCTTTTTCCAGTTTCTTCAGTTTTAATCTACAAATCATAACCAATAGATTGTGGTCAGAGTCCACATCTGCCCCTGGAAATGTCTTACAATTTAAAACCTGGTTCCTAAATCTCTGTCTTACCATTATATAATCTATCTGATACCTTTTAGTATCTCCAGGGTTGTTCCATGTATACAACCTTCTATCATGAACATATTTATTGGTAAACACTTGTTGGCTAGTGACATGCCGCCCCCCCCCCTCTCTTTCTCCACAATCTTGGTGTGACACTGACCTGTAACATATCCCGAAGTCTACAATATGCATTTTCCAGCTGTTGATACGAAAGTGGGAAGTACAGATCTTACAGTTAAATCAGGAATAGCTTAAGTGAATTACTAAAAAGTAACACAGGAAAAGCTTACTTATGTACGTGGTAGTAGTGTCGGCAAAAAGTTCTTGTGTGTGAAGTTGCCATGTAGAACACCAGGTGTAAAACTTTTATCCCGAGTCTTGAACTGTGTCGGAACAAAAGTGAGGCATTCATATGACACAATAATACTGTTTTTATTTCACTACACTTATACAGATGTCTGAGTTATGCTGTGTTAACATTGCAAAGTCCTGTAGGCATGTGAAGTATTAACCAAAACTGTCATATTGGAAGCAGAATCAAACACATTTGTTACGTTACTTGATATTTTCAGGAGAAAAAGCAACGTTGCTTCTTATTAATATAATACATTCAGAGTCACAGCTGTGTTTGACCAACCATAACTGATGCTGAATGTGCATGTCGTCATATAATATGAAGGGCTTATTTCAATAGTGGTACAAGTCCATTACCTCCACTTTTTTGTCTATAATGCTTCTGAAATTAATGATCCAAACAAACATAAATAAAGGGTCATCTCTAGGAAGAAGCCATATGCTTGAATATTTCTGGTATCTCAACTGCAGATTTTTCAGCACTCATTTAACTTTACGACTCTGTATCTCAAAATGAACAAAAGTGGACTTGTACCACTATTGAAATAAGCCCTTCATATTCAGTATTATGCACACACAGCACGTCGATCTCGTGAGGCAAAAGGCTCTCGTAACGAAGTACGTACGTCGGTCAACAGATGGCACTAGGAAAAGAATGTTAACTGCGCTTTTTAGTTGCTACTTGCGACTCTTAGTTGCGATTTGTCACAGAAATCGCAGTTTGACTCGGTAGCGAATAGCATAGTATGAACTTTGCTCAACAGATGGCACTGCTAACTGCGCTTTTTAGTTGCTACTTGCGACTCTTAGTTGCGACTTGTCACGGAAATCGCAGTTAGACTCGATAGCGTGTCGCAGAGATGAGCGTAGTACGAACTTTGGCCAACAGATGGCACTGTTAACTGCGCTTTTTAGTTGCTACTTGCGACTTCTAGCCGCGATTTGTCACTGAAATCGCAGAAAGCAGTAGGGAATTCGGCCAACGGATGGCTCACGGCGTTGAATGTGAAATGCTACTTGCGACTGCTAACTGTGACTGAAATCGCAGTTAGATTTTGTAAAGTTGTTATTGTGATATCTGTGACTTCTCAATCACTGTGATTTCCAACAGATACGCGATTTCCTGCCCACCACTACTGTCAGCAAATTTTTCGTCAAAGTTCAAGATGGCCGACAACAACTTGTTATTAACCGCAGCAGTTCCACGTACCGCAATTGCATTGTGTGCACATGCGGAAAAGAAGTGGGGGGAAAAAAAGGTTGACACTCTTAAATTCCTGGGATTACAACTTGATAACAAATTCAGTTGGGAGGAGTACATCACAGAACTGCAGAAACGCCTTAACAAATCTGTATTTACAATTCGAGTGTTAGCAGACATAGGCAACAAAAATGAAAAAGCTTGCATACTTTGCCTACTTTCATTCCATAATGTCATATAGTGTAATTTTTTGGTGTAAATCTTCAAGTCAAACAAAAGTTTTCAGAGTCCAAAAGCGTGTAATACGTATTATTTGTGGAGTAAATTCATGGACGTCATGTAGAAACTTCTTCAAAGAACTGGGTATACTAACCACTGCCTCTCAGTATATTTACTCCTTAATGAAATTTGTCCTACATAATATATCTCTTTTTCCAACAAACAACTCAGTTCATACATACAATACCAGGAACAAAAATGATCTGCACAAGGACTTAAAAGCACTTACTTTACTTCAAAAAGGGGTCCACTACTCAGGAACACTCAGCTTCAATAATTTGCCAGCAAACATAAAAAGTTTATTTACAAATAAAGATCAGTTTAAAAGGAGCCTGAAAGACTTACTAGTGGCCAACTCCTCCTACTCCATTGACGAAATTTTTAATTCTCTTCTTCAAATAAACTTTATTTTCTTCCAACAAACTTGACTCAGACAATTTCTGTTCAAACATAAATCCAAGGTTCGGATTTGCGTACATAAATTTGCTTGGAACTGGCGTTGTCAATAAATCAACAGTTGGAAAAACTATGTTTTGTCCGAGTGACTGCATGAGAAATACAAGTGTATCTAGTAATTTAGTGGGGGTCATTGTCTTCTCCTTCAAAGGCTTTTATTGCTATTTGTACGTCTTTTAAAGCATGTTTAAGGTAAAACACGTAAAGGTGATTTGAGTCGTCACAATACATCTTGAACAAGATAATTGTCTTGAACCATGGCAACAGAAAAATGTAGCTTCAGTTCTTCCCACTGCTCCAGAACTCTATGTATTGCTGGTTCAATTGAAAGCCAACATGTTGCACATAGCTTAAATTTTTTTTGTGGCTGTTTTCCTTTTTATATTCCCTTTGTCTTTTGGGTGACATGGAGAACCAATTGTAGGTTTCCTGTACAAGAAGATCTTTGTTTCTAGGTATAGTATTCACTGAGGCGTGCGAAACTGCAAGCTGAAGAGAGTGACAAATGCAACGGATCAATACCAAATGCTTCAAACCATATTCTCGAAATGCCCATCATTTATTCCAACCATTGCAAAAACATTATCTGTGCCAATTCCTACCATATTAGCGATTGGAAGTTTGAGATCTTTCAAAGAATTCACAAGAACAGCAGCCAGATTTCTTGCATCTGCAGTTTCTACTACAGCGAGTTTGAGAAATGCTGATCTAATGGTTTGGTTGTTTACACTATAGTACCGTATAATGATACCTATCATTTTAGATATTGATACATCTGTGGATTCATCTATTAGTACACTGTATTTTTGATTACCTATATCTTCAACCAATGATTGTGTAAAATATGGAGCCAAAACTTCAGTTATAACGGTAGTGCACTTTGTACGATGTAATTGCATGTTTTTATCGCCCTCATCACCAGAAAACACCTTCTTGTACAGTATTCCTAAACGATATACAGCTAAAATAGAACGACGTTCAGCAATAAATAAAGAAAGGGCGTCTTCCGCTCTGCTTGCTATTCTAACTGTAGTTTTCGGAACAATTTTCACAGGTAAGGTGGTTTGGTTTGTGTTTTTTTAAATCAATTTTTTCTTTATGCTTAATAGTTTTCGAATGCTTTCTAATATCACACAGTTTAGCATAAAACTCCGTTGCACATACTTAACATCTTGCCTTGGATAAGTCTCCAACGACTGGTTTCAGCCACCCATTGAATTCAGGTTCTGCTTCCCACGCATGCCGATATTTTTGAGCGTACTGCTTCTTCTTCTGTGGTAAATCCATTATGTAAGCCACCGCAACATACGTTTCAACAATTTATAATCACTGAAAATACATTAAAACTCAGGCGAACTAAAGGTCATAAAACAATCTTCTCACTCAGTACCTCGATATCAGTCCCATTGTTCATTGTTTAAAACGTAATAATGTCTGAGATACCCCCACCGAATTGTTCATGCACCACTGTGCATGTGGTAATAATTTGACTGCAAGTTAACATTAAGAAAAATTAGAGGTTGCTGGACAGAAATGTTTTTATTATACTTAATATTAAGTATGTTTTTTGTCAATTCGAAAAATAAAGGGAGTTCTTAAGTTGAAGAATTATAGGTCGATACACTATCGACGATAACAGGCTAGTGGGTAATGAATAATGAATTGTTCTATAGTCAAGGTTTTCTTACTCTGTAGGCAATTCCCACATTCAGCTTTACTAAATGCTGAACAGTGCTACATGATCTGCTAAGAACTTAATTTAACTTAGTAAGTCTAGAACAAAGTCAGTGTAGTACCCATTCCATAGTTATAACCTTAGTTTTGTTAATGAAAATACTGGCCCAAAATAGTTCTGGTTTGTACTTCAAAAGTCGTCAGTACTCCAAAAGTTACCGGGTAAGTCGCTAAATAATTTTTGTCGCAATTTTTTTTTTTTTTTTTTTTGGTCCCTAAGACGAAGGCAAAAGTCGCCGGTCACTGCGCATGCGCGCCGCGCGTTTGCGCAACTAGACAGTAGACACTAGAGGTGGGCCAAACGGTTATTCTGGAGTAACCGTTATCACAGTTCCAGTTATTCTTTGATAACCGTTATCGTTAACCGTTATTAATAACTGCCAAGTTATTTTTCGCTAGCGAATAGCGATAACTCCGACAGTTAAATAACGACATAGTTGGAATCCATCAGTTTAGTTATCAGTATAACTGCGAGTAGTGTGAAATAGCAGGAATGTCGTATGAATCGTGTCATAACCTTAGCTTATTAACTCCGGGTACATTTTAGTTGATGTTAGAACGATTATTAGTGTTTCATATTATATGTTTGTAGGTTATCGGTCGCTATTAGAAATATTATCTTCGCAGCTGCGACAGAAAGTACGCGGAACTTCGCCAAAGCACTGTTTAAGTAAAATGTTAACAACGTGCGTTTTTAAGTATGAAGTAGTATGTAAACTGAGTATTGTAGGTTAAATTCGAAGCTTAATTTCTTGTGCTGCTCACATAATAGAATAAAGTGTACAGCCTTATAATACAACAAAGAATATACGTAATGTGACAGATTCGTTTACTCCTGTGCTGTAAAAGCTAGTCCTATTGGGGAAAGTGTGAGTACGCTAATCCAAATTTTATGTCAGATTTGCAAACTGCTCTATTTCTCCAGCGACAGCATGTTTATAACATATGAAGACATGCAGATCGAAAAGGTTGACAGTGTTACATTTCTGGGACTACAACTCGATAATAAATTCAGTTGGGAACGGCATATCACATTTTTTCATTCTGTTATTTCATAAGGGAGCATATTCTGTGGTAACTTACCAAACGTAGCAAAAGTTTTTCGCATGTAAAAGCGTGTAATAAAAATCGTTTGTGGTATCAATTCAAGAACATCATGTAGGAACCTGTTCAAGGAACTTTGTATTCTAACCACTGCTTCCTAGTATATTTATTCCTTAATGAAATTTGTTACAAGTATTTCCAACCAATAGCTTAATACATAATATCAGTACTAGAAATGGGAACAGCAATCTACATAAAGACCTAAAATTACTTACCTTGGTCCAAAAGGGGTCCAATATTCAGGAACATGCATTTTCAATAAACTGCCAGCAAGTCAGCAACCATTAAAAACTTGGTTTCAGATAAGGCATGGTTTACAGTGTGTTTGAAAGACTATTTGATACAGAAGTGTCTGATTCCACCCGTCATCAATATGCTGGAAATGGCTATTTTAAGTGTGTCTATGACGTCACTACGTACACATGGCAAAAAAAACGCGAAGATACATATAAATAATACAATAACATTTCCCACCAAAAATACAATCAAACCAATGGGACAACTGCGGGAAGTTGGGGGTTTTAGGGTGAGGACAAGCTAGTAAAAAAAACACACCATGATCCCAAAACACAAAATGAAGAACAAAAAGAAAAAAAAATTACAGCATTCTGCTACACCAACAAAAATCTGCAGGAATCGGACACTTCCCTTGAACAATATAGGTCAACTATAGGAGACCATACCAAAACACTAATACCCACAACTAGAAGTACGAAAATTGGAATCAGACATTTCCCTTGACCTATATAGGTCAACCTCAGATGACGATACTAAAACATCAACAAACACAACTATGAAAATGGAAATCGGTAATTTTCGGTGACCTATATAGGGCCACCACAGCTACTGATGCCAAAAAACCAACACCTACAACTGCGAAAAATAAAGCCACAATCCCAGAAGTCCACAAATCAATCATCCCTACATAAATTAAATCACATTCAATACATCATAAATACACAAAACATCACAGCTAGAAAAAAAAATTTAATTACCACCAGCGAATTCCGGCACTGCAACCTAGATCGACAGCTCTCCCCCCCCCCCCCCCGCACACACACACACAAACCAACTCATAAACACCGTGCCGTAATGACATTCACACACCACAACACCTTTACGTCGAAGCAGACGGGTGGAATCAGACGCTTCCATTGACCCCTCCTTCTACTCTGTAGATGAATATCGTAACAGAGACTGATAGACCAGCTTAGGTAAAAATTCTGCTATATTTCAGTTTTGACAGCACTTGGTTGCAACAGTCAAGATCGGGTATTCTGTGTACGATAAATTTATTAAAAGTACGTAACTGTGTTTTATTCTGTCAGTGTACCAATTCTGTAAATATTAGCAGTTACTGTGATATATTCACATATTTTGACAATCTCCTGACAAATGATGAGGATAATAATTATTATATTCCACTGTATTATGTTATACTTTCTGACATGTTATTTGTCATTCGCGATGGCCAGCGGCTATTTCCGTAGCAGTACGAAAATATTTGTTCGCTCCAGTTACTATCCTCTCTGGAAATATCACCTGGAACTACGACCTTTAACTGGAGTCACCGAGTCAGGAACGTCTAGACACACAGTTATTCCGTTACCAGCTTCCAGGTTATCTGTGGTGGTAGCCCGATAACTACCAGAGAACTAGAACTACGAGCCAATAACGATAACTGCCAGAGGAGAATACTGGTCTCTGACAGTTATTTCCATAGTCGCTCGAATTCCTAAGTAACTTTCCTTCTACTACCCGTCCAAGCTAAATTAACACGTAAGGCGGTGGCTTAAGGGAACGACCGTACTTGTTAATGCCTGTACTGCAGCTCCTATCAGCCACGGCTCGGACATTAACTTTATTTAATTGTTTATGCTAAAAGTAACGAAGGCCCACGAAATAGTACACAGTTCTTATCAACAGATGGCGCGCAGTCTCACAGTTATTCCCATGGTCTATAGAACGCCTTCCAAATGCACAGTACGATCTTCGGTCAACAGATGGCGCGAGGCACTGTTGACACTAAACAGTTATTGAAATAACTGCCAGAATCAGAGGAACGGTTATCGCAGTAACCGTTACTTCTCAGTAACCGGTTATTTCTATCAGTTACGTTATTTTTTGCCACCTCTAGTAGACACTTTTCGGCGTGTTCCAGCTTTTGCGGCAGTAGCTGCACGAGTTTTGAGGTTACGTGTTTTCGTAAAGTGTAGACAAACTGAAATATGAAGTGGGGAACGGAGAATAATGTTCGCTTTTTGGATATCTATGCTATGCACTGGTGTTGTGGGATTTCAGTGATGCTGATTACAAAAATAAGCAACATATTGCTCATTGCTGCCGCTGAGACCGTCATGTGCGCTCATTACATAGATGGTTTGGCAATATCTGAACTGCAGGGCAAAATTTATTGAGCTAGAAGCACATATGCAAATGAATTAAGAAAAATACAAGAAAGTGTAATTGTAGCTGTGGCAATGCTCTCGTCTACAAGACTAAAATCCCATCGTTCGAGTTGGCCAACTCCTTGTTAAGGAATATTATTGACAGGAGGGAAGGCTATCTCTCTTCAAGAGAGTGGTTTGCAAACCATTCTCGTCTTAATGCGGCCTGCTTCGAGTAATTATTGATGCTAATGTCAATAATTATTACTGTCAATGTTAATAATTATTGGTGTTACTGAAATAGCGTCATCACCAACTAGAACTGATCTTATAGCATGCTGAGTGTTTTCGATTGTGCACACAATATGATATGTAATTTCAGTTCTGGCGACAGTGCTTCATGTATTACAGTTATTCTTATCGCATAATTAACTCTGGTTAGAAGAAACGTGAACAGTTCTGGTGACATTCTTTAAGATAATTAAAACAACTTCTTGGATCTTCTGGAAATTTAGAAACTGGGTCATGAACTGGAAACCATCAGAATGTGTTGTATGATCTATTTGGGTATTCCTTACACTGAATACAGTACAACACATCTTTCATGGAGGTTATTTACCCTGCTGCAAAATACTGATTACCTTGTATGAAAGTAACTAGATAAAAGCCATTGCGTAAGAAGGATCACAAAAAGATTCCAAGGGGGGGGGGGGGGAGCAGGAAAGGAAACTGGAAAAAATTTAGAGAGACCTTGAAGGGAAATCGGAAAAAAATATTCCACAAACTGGGTTCTGAATTAATACCCGAACAGATCTCTCCATCTGCTAGGGAAAATATTAGATGAAAATAATGGTTTTATAATGAACGAAATACTCATGAAGCATATTTCCTGTGATCATCTACAGTATTATAGTAAACATATGTAGGCTAAATCATTTGGGATCTGTAGGTGATGATAAAATGCATTTGATACTCCATAACGGCTAATATATTCACCTTAGTAACAAACTGAGAAAACTGCAAATATTTCACACCATTGTATCACAGATAATTTCTAATGAAAAGTGTCTGCACGGGGTGGGTTCATCAGCGCGCTCCACACAAATTTGTGTAATTGCTGTAGCAACCATTTCACAGTTAACAAAATAAATGTACTGCTGAAAACTGTGTCCAGCACAGAGAATAACTGACAATCAAGTCTGCCATTCTGTGAAGAAGCAGAACAAATCTTCATGTAAAATTTGTTTTTAATTGTGCAAAATGTACAAAAACAACACGAAGAATGTGGCCAGCTATAACAGACATCTTGATATGGAGAGTCCGCACAGACTAGCAGTAAGTGTGAACATTAGAAAATTGATTTTTGACATTGTCACACTTTCAAGGGGAGTCATCGTTTTTGTATTTATGATAAAAATACCTCTAATACCACACCTCACTGAGAATTTCGAGTCACACCATGTTCTAAACAAAGTCATACTGCAGTCTAACACACAGTTGCGACACTTGCTGCTGTGGAAGTTTTTACAGTCCTACAGTTGGAATGGCCCTAGTGCCCCTATTGGAAAAAAAAAAAAAAAAAAAAAATATATATATATATATATATATATATATATATATATATATATATATATATATATATATATATACACATCCAGCTGTAAAAGTAATGTTTGTTTTTAATTATTTTTCTACTTACCAGGTGTAGAAGTGCAAAATTTCCCTATATATGGCACTAGCCTTCAGTGTAGGGCCTGAGAGACCGTGTCTGCAACGCCATCTGCTTTATGTAACAGCTGACAACAAATATCAACATACAATAACCCAAGTTCCATACATCGGTATCTGTTTCAAACCTGTAAACATGTCGAGTTAATGTACCTACGAACTATGATTTGCAGGCAGCACTGGTTTTCTGTTATCATTTGAAGAAACCTGCTGCAGAATGACACTGAATGCTTGTCAAAGCTTTCAGTGAACATGCTCTTGGGAAAACACAGTGTTTTGAGTGGTTCAAAAAATTCAAAAGAGGTGATTTTTATGTGAGAAACGAGTGCAGGAAACCACCAAAAAAGTTCAAATACAACAAATTGCAGGTCTTATTGGGTGAAGACACTACTCAAACTCTACACGTACTCATGGAACAATTGAATGTGATGCAGAAAGCCATCTCTCTTCAGTTGAAAGCTGTGGGAAAGATGCAGAAAGTGGGAAAATGAGCTCCGCATGAACCGAATGAAAGAAAGCAAGCAAATCGAAAGATTACTTGTTAAATGCTGCTCGCCAGATACAAAAGAAAGTTGTTTCTCCTTTGAATAGTGACAGGTGATGGAAAATGGATATATTTTGTAAATCCTAAGCGTCATAAACCATGGGTGAATCCAAGCAAACCACTGACATCTCCTGCAACACCAAATCACTTTGGAAAGAATACAATGCTCTGTGTTTGGTGAGATCAGAAGAGTGTGATCTATTATGAGCTGCTAAAATCTGGTGAAATCATTAACACTGATTGCTACAAACAGCAAATGATCGATTCAAATCGAGCATTACATGAAAAACAACCAGAATATGGAAAAAAAGCAACACAAAGTCATATTGCTCCATGATAACGCCCCATCACACACAGCAAAATGGGTCAGAGAAATGACCAAGGTGTTCAGTTCGGAAATACTAAGGCATGCGGATTATTCTCCTGACTTGGCTCCATCCGATTATCAATTTTTTGCATCACTTGGAGAGGTGGGAGAAATGTATAAATAGCAGTTGAGATTATTTTGAATAAAATATTGTTTATCTGTTTCAAACAACAGACATGTAATTATTGCAACCAAATTCCAATTTCATACTTCTACAACTTCTGGTAATTAATGAGATAATTGTCATACTTTTGCGTTCAGGCATTAGTGAATCATCAAGAGATATGAACGATCATGAAATACATGTAAAAAACAGCCCATCTCAATGATTCATTGACATGAGCTACAACTCATTCATGTACAAAGTACTTTCAAATGTGTGTATAATTGCAGCTTACTCCACTGAGAGCAACAGAATATGATCACATACTTCAGGCATGTATTTTCTTTGTTGACTGTTATTATTGTGGTAGGCACTTTCTTTGACACACAATAATTTTGTGTGGAGTCTAATGATTTGCATATTGTTACACTTTTCTTGGCATTCTAATACACAAATATTTTTATAAATGTAATTAATTTTCCTTCAAAACAAATGAGTTGAACATTCTTGCTGTTTGTGGCTCAGATGTAATAACAATATTATGGAATTGGTTCCTTGTGTTGGGAAACAGATTTAGTGCGCTTGATGTTTTATTATTATATCTGCATATTTTTTGCTTCAGCTACAGTTGTGGTGGTTTATTTGGTATGCAAAACAATGTAGGTATTGTATTCCATAGAAGTTTTCTATGTTTCACATTCATTGATTTGAATGGAAATGTAATGATGAAAACTACACAGTGTTGAGTACATATACTACTCCTTTCTACAAAAGGTCAGGTTTTCTGCTGTGTACTAGCCTTTTTTTATCTTAAAAGAAAATGACATTCTTCCTCAAATATCTGTAATGTTACATTTAATACCTCCAACAGTCCTTAGGAAACTAAAGAAAGACAAATGTGGTGTCATATATTAATTAATGCCGATTTTTATTGTGCTACATACACTTTGTATTATAAAACTATATTACAAATCAACAGATGTGATACTATTTGCACTCATCTGGTATTGTACTCAGAAATGAAGCTTTCTGTCCGCAGGGGGCTGCTGTTGCAGTGTATAACAAAAATGAGCAGGAGTGCCATGACTATAATGTTATACTATGGTCACACACCAGTATACTTGTAAACAAAAAATACACGACTATATTGTACAAAAATATAACACAATATTTGACATCAGCTCTATAAGAAGTTGTTGGGTTCACCCACATAGATAGCAAAAACTTGCCACAAATAGTGAGGTTTCTGTATACTGGCTGTTGATGGCTAAATTAATGATGTGGCCAAGTCAGAGATAAAAACCCCAAATACTGACGAACTCACATATAGTTTCAGACAACATCCAAAAATAGGCCTGAGCTGCTAGTCATAAAGACATCACATCATTGCCAAATATGACCACGTTTCTCTTCAGTACTTGCCTCATGGATTTTTAACTTCATCATTGCCACAGTCTATAAGGAGCTGCACCTTTGTTCTAATGTTTTCACATACTTTTGATAGCTTCTTTCAGTGTAGTACCAATGAAGGTAAATAATTTATTAAAAATATTTCTTTATCAATTACAATTTGTGCACATTTACCAGGTTGTGTTCTCCCAGGTTTATTTTTCTGGTTAGCTGAAGATGTTGCACCTACCAGGCTCACTGTAAAATTGTTGTATAGTTTGCAATGCTAACCCAATATACTTTTCTTCTAAGTAATAAAGGATTTTACAGAAGCCACATGTCATCTTCCACAAGCTGCAACAGAATTTTTGGTACAAGCTGATAAACAAATCTGATATTAAATGCTTTTGGAAGTCA
Organism: Schistocerca cancellata; assembly: GCF_023864275.1. Lineage (NCBI taxonomy): Eukaryota > Metazoa > Arthropoda > Insecta > Orthoptera > Acrididae > Schistocerca > Schistocerca cancellata. The sequence continues at coordinate 92,547,481 of NC_064633.1, read as the reverse complement.
GTGACATGTGAACCAGTAGTGGCTATCCATATACGTAGTGTTCACCGAGTCAGTAAGTATTCCAACATTTACACAGGGCAGCACATCAACAACCCTCATTCTCAGGTGCAAAATTATAGGAGACATATTTTAGACGAATGTCATTATCTAATACCTTAAATACATCTGAAATGCATGATTTCAGATGAGGCAATACCTGTATGTGTGGATATATAAAGCTTCATGTCTCTCCAGGTGATACTGTGAAGTCACCGAAGTATAGATGGCATTCTTAATGTTTAGGTACATGTTTATACCAGTACACATAATGTCAATTTCATTCTACAAAATGACAATTTCAAGCATACTTGTCTCCTACATTAATGTATTTCATTCTGGACAATTCAACACGGTACTATGAGCTCCAAATCTCAGTCCTTGACACTATGTTTTGGTTGTTCCAGAAAGGTGTCACTGCTACTTGTTGCAATCATCCTCACCAGCCCACTGCTGCACTGAGAGCAGCTTCATAAGAACTGCAATCAATTTTTCTTATTTCTTATTGTTATCGTACTAAACTGACACAACTGTTTTATATATGTTCTAAGTTTTAACATTAATTCTTTCCCTGGAATTGACTCTCCACATTTTATTGATGTTATGTTCTAAACTTTGCCTAAGTTTCATCACATTCAAAAGAAAACTTTTTGAGCTTATGAAAATGTGACTTCATGGCTCAGCAGTGAATTGCCTGAATACAGACCCATAGTTCTGGTTTTCAATATCTGATCAGTTCTTCAGGTCTTAACTGTCACTTATCACTTTTCTCACCTCTGGAAATGTTTGTTAATGTGCAAAATGTTAAGCTGCACCTCAGTTTGGAGTCCACATTGAACTGTACGTTCTCCTATAACTGCATAAGTTAGTTCAAAGGTTCGAAGAAGGCATTGGCGTGCCAACTCCAAAAGCACCATTCCCAGTAAAGCTCTGTGGTGTACAACCAACTTTTGGTTCAATGACACTTTTACCTTTACCTTGAGGTTGTGTGACACTTTCCATAGCTTATTAATTTCTCTAGCCCTTCTCAGTTGACTACTTTGACCCTTGTTCTCAACCAAATTCACTGGCATTAGCATCACTGTAGTGTCACAGGTTATTTTGTAGCAAATAGCATGTCACACTCAAGATCTAACTTAGCTGACAAAATATGTCAGAAGATTTCTTAATGCATAAGTTTAAGCAAAAAGACTGGACAATCCACTGTGAGGTATATTCTGTACAGAGATGGAATCCATGGATGCTGTATGCCTGGGGAGCAGAACAGGTGTTAAAAGACCGCCACCTGCTGTGATGCGGTGCCGCCTTACTCCATGGTGGTGCCACACCAGATATGAGCTCGGTGGATGGAATACTGCTGCAGACAAGAATGTGTGACTGGCTTCTTCTCTGTGCAGAGATATCAAATGATGTTGCTTTGGGCCTTGGGTGACACTCTATCAAATAGAGAACATTGTCTGCTCTGGCTGTTGTGATACTTCTCTTGTGTGCTGCAAGATGTTAATGTGAAATATTGTTTATGATGTTGAAGAATATTTAAGTTAAACTGACGTCTGGGTATTTGGTGACATTGGTCAGAGGATAGTCTTTCTTACAGCTCTTCGCATAACTACGAAGTGAAGAAGAATGATTAGCACTGCACAGTGCAATTGATAGCAGGTCCAGTCCACTACTGCAAACGGCGACTGAATTATTTACGGAAATGGTGAGTATACAGAGCACCGGATGAGACAGTGTACGCACTGGCACACAGTATATGCACATGTACAAGCATAAATCAAGGCTCTGCGACACCACACCATCAGTCCCAATTTTTTGTAGCTCTACCCCGAACTTTTTCAAAGGTAAATCCAGACACAGTCCCAGATTTAGTAATTTAGTATATATTTGTTCCACCTGTATTGGTTTACATTGTTGTTATTAGTTTTAGTTATGTTGGTGAAACTGCTTCATAAAGAGATTCTAGTCTTGCCATAGAGTACCCTCTCCACCTAGTGACATTAGTTCTTTGAACTCAAAAGGAAAAAGAGAGATGCAATTCATGTGCTTTAAGATTTTAAGTAACAGTGTCTCTCTTCTGCCTTCCTGGCACTAATTCTGCTACTGACAGGGTATTTTCCCATGTGCATAATATATGGACCAGTGACAAGACACAGCTTGCTGTAGAAACTATGAAAGCAATGTTAATTACTAGAGGGAACTGTGATGAAACTTCTGGTGAATTTTTTCAATGCTGTTGGAGAATACAGATGTGCTGAAGAAAATTCACAGCAGTTGATCTGCTCACATTCCATCTTAGAAGATACTAATAAAGGGTAAATGAATGAACTTTTGCAATACATTAAAATGATGTTTTGTATTTATTTTATTTAATTAAGACCTTTATGAAATGTGTCCTGAATTAGGATCTAATCTTAAACAATTTCTTTCTACCTACCACAACGCTAATTATATTTTTAGTCCACTTACACACATCACTATTCCTTATAGATTCTCTTTTTCCATCCTTGGCCTTCCTGTCCTTGACACTGTTTTCTTATTTATTTCCATGTGCTTTGCCTTTCTTCATATAATATGCGGCTGGGAGAATTGTTGTGGTCTTCAGATCAAAGACTGGTTGGATGCAGCTCTCAACGTTACTCTGTCAAGTGCAAGCCTCTGCATCTCTGAATAACTACAACAAACTACACAACTGTTTACTATATTCATCCCTTGTTTTTCCGTCTACAATCCCCCCCCCCCACTTCCTACCAACATCAAATTGCAAACTAATAATTCCTGGATGGCTCAGAATACGTCCTATCACCCAATCCCTTCTTTTAGTAAAGTTGTGCCATAAATTCATTTTTTCTTCAGTTCAATTCATTACCTCATCACTATTTACACAACCTACTCATCTAATCTTCAGCATTCTTCTAACATTTCAAAAGCTTCTGTTCTCTTGTCTGAACTGCTTATCACCTGAAGCCAAGTTCCACTTCTGTACAAGGCTACACTGCAGACAAATACCTTCAGAAAAGCCTTCCAAACACTTATATTCTATGTTAACAAATTACTTGTTTTCAGAAATGCTTGCCTTGCAACAGGCAGTCAGAATTTTTTATCCTTTATACTTTGGCCATCATCAGGTATTTTGCTAACCAAATAGCAAAACTCATCTACTGCTTTTAGTGTCTCATCCTCTAATCTAATTCCCTCAAATCACCTTATTTGACTGCATTCCATTAAGCTTGTTTTACTTTTTTTGGTGCTCATCTTATAACATACATACATACATACATGTAATGGACAGCAAAATACCTGATGATGGCCAAAGTACAAAGGATACAAAATGTAGACTGCCAATAGCAAGGAAAGCATTTCTGAAAACAAGTAATTTGTTAACATAGAATACAAGGAAGGCTTTTCTGGAGATATTTATCTGCAGTGTAGCCTTGTACAGAAGTGGAACTTGGCTTCAGGTGATAGCAGTTCTTTTCAAGACTCTATCCATTCTGTTCACCTGCTCTTCCAAGTCCTTTGTTATCTCTGACAGAATTACAGCGTCAGAGAGAACTGTTCCCGATAGTATATTCTTATTCTTCTGCTATTCTATAGTTCCTTCTCTATTCCTGGCTTCTTGCATATTTACCTCAGATGAAACAGTAGTTCATTTCATGCACAATTTATGGAAATGTTATCAAAACCTTCATGTGCCCTTCTTGCTATTTAAACCATATTTTGTACATTGAGAAACTGAAGTCTAGTGTTTTAAGTAGCAACTAATGAATAAGCAAAGTTAATGTACAGGTATTTTATTTCATATGGTAATACATATCTAAAAAGCAGCTGATTATTTAGCCAATATGAGGATAAGTATGTAGTCAAGGTGGCAGCAGAACTCCCACATGGAAATGAAGACTTAGTCACTGGTCACAGTTTGTATGTTTTTACCTGAACTTATGGAAATAGTGTGTTCCATCTATTAAATATGCAACTACATGCAATAAAAATTCCCACATTACTAGAATTAGCACATACTTATTAAATTCACACACATGTTAGTACATGGATTCAATAAATGATGTAGATACATACAAAAACTCCAATAGAAAAATATTATAGTCATAAAAAAGGAACTCTCTCTCTCTCTCTCTCTCTCTAAAATATATGCACAAATACACATTATAATACATATATTTGCAGACACTGGCAAAATATAAATAGAATTTTAATAATACAGAAACCCTATCATGATTCTGCAATGGAAATGTCCAGGGAATCTGTGGGAGTTTTTTCTGAGTTGCACAATTCAGCATATCTGTGAACTGTATTCACTTAAATATATGTATTGCTAACTGAAATACTATTTATAGCTAAAACCCAGTCTGTGGGAAATTTCACAACAGTCAAGTCTTTTTCTATCTTAGAATAGCATTACATTTATGCTTCTGCAAACAAAAGAAACCTTTTATAGTTGTATTAATAAAATTACAACTTCACTATTTCATCACTTCCTTCATTTTGAAGTTATTTTGTGCAATTCACAACATACCTTCAGTTCATAATAAACTTTCTAATCCTCAAATCACCTCAGAAATTTTTAGCATCCTAATAAAAGCACAACAGACTAGTTTATGCAGCAGCATCTGCTACAGACAAAGGAAGTTTGATGTGTCACATAATGCCACTTAATTTCCTTATCAATTATTATAGTAACCCACTCAATGTACGAAGCTTCTTGCCTGACCACCGAAGTTTGAAAGTCCATAGAGAAAAATCCAATAACTAAACTAATAGACACTGCTGACAATGGGCAGTGGTTTTTTTTAAAGTTATTGATTAACATATGATCTGAACTCACAATACTATCTTGGTGTTCTGCACCTACATTTGAACATCACATATATCTGAATTACAGAAATATGTAACTATTTTCTGATATAAATATTACTGTTCTTGGGGTACTTGTAGAAGAACAGTCCTTGTGCCACCAGCATCTGTTACATTTACTTTCACATCTTCCACAAGCTCTTCCAGCTTTTCTGCAATCTTTGAATTTCGAGTAAAGGATGAAGACCAAGAGTCATCCAAAGAAGTCATCATGTTGTCAACTTTATCTGCTAATAAATCAGGTGGTAAATCATTTTCACGGAAAAGAAATGATCGGGCACGCTTGGCAGCTGGAGGTTCATAGTCATGGTCTTCCATCTGGGAAGTTTCTCTGTTATTGGAGACATTATCTGCTGCATCAGTGCCGAGTTGTTCATCCTGTAAACCTGATGTCTGGAGAAGAGTTCTTGATCGACCTGTGAAGGCAATCATTCATATTGTTTCAAAGACAGGATGCACAAATCTCTACGCGTAAATTGAAAATAAATTTCCTATGTCAGCTTTCAGGTGATTTAAAATTGGCGGTACAATGAGAAACTCTTACAACTTTTTGTTCTACTCTGGCATCAATACACAACAACAACATTTCTTTTCGGTGTGTGACACAGTAACAAAATACAGAAAATATTCTAAATGAAATAATAAAAATGAGAGTCCATTTAGACCACTATTTTACATCTCTACATGACCGATCCAATGAACTTTCATCTTCAGAATGATATTACAGATTTAACAAGTTTATGTCGGCACTGAACCATCAAAAGCTCTATGAATTCTAAGACAATATACAGCAAATATCGTAAAATGAGTTTTTTAAAATATATTTGCTATCTGACTGCAAAATATCAAAAGCAGTTCACATACAAATGATAAATCTTGTTTTGAAATAAACCTTTTCTTCAGAAACTGAGAGAGATTCCTCAATAGTGATGCATTAAAGATAGAACATACAAAACATGCCAGTACTTACCTTTATCTGAAAGGAGAGATGAATAAGTTGGGGAATATCAAAAAGTAGTGAGGATGTGGTAGCAAATATATGGAGATATGAAAAATAAAACATGAATTACTTTCAAACTGAGCATGCAAAAGGTAGGTGCAAAGCATAAAAATTTCAACTGTACACAAATTCACTAGCACAAAGTACCATTTTCCACTTTATTCTCTTGATTATTGTTGGCCATCCTGCGTTTGTACATTAAATACCCACACATCACACAAAAAAGCATTAAAGCAGTGTGAAAACAAATATAGTTATCAATTTCTTAATGAGATATAAAACAAAACTAATGGCATATGAATGTTACATGGTTAGTGTGGAAGGTTTCTGTCCTCCTAAACATATTTTTAAGTGTGAAAGTGAATGAAAATGACAGAAAACCCAAAGAGCCAGAATTAAATATGCTGAACAAACACTTTGAACTTCAGAGACTAAAAGTTGCTCAAGCGAATTGTTAAAAGATATTGGCAGTCGCTAATCATGAGTCTCACTGAGAAATTACAGTGCAAATCAAGATCTGCCCTTATATTTATGATTGTACAATTTGAGAAGCAGACAGGTGGTTTTCACAATTGTAAATCATACTGGGCAATGCTTGGTGTCAGATTATTAATTAACAAATGTTGTCAACTGATCTTTCTTTGTTCCTGGAATCAACAATTACAAAAAAGGCAATACAAGTCCTCAGTAATTAAAAACGGACATGAATTCACTATACAGAGTATAAATAATAATTGTTTACAGCATATCACAGTGGTAAAGAGGACAGGTGAGGTGCACACCATGGTCAATATTTTCCTACTCTCTGATGGCAAACTATTGGTTCTAGATTAAAAAAAAAAAAAAATCAAGGAGACATTTTAGGAAAAGTGTTGTCGTTTAATTTCGCATTGGGACAAGTTTTCACAAGATGCCATGACTTTTGAGTTATTCAAGGAAAATGCATAAAAGTGGCCTTAAAACGCACACCTACCCCCACAGAACCTTCCCCCCCTCCCCCCGCCCCTCCCAAAGTCAATACTTTTAGTGTGCTGTTCATGGCTCTTACCACTGAACAAAGATTTGTGATCACACAAATTACTTCCCATAGTCGACCATTTTTGTTCTTCATTTTGTGAGGTATTATTACACCACTGGCTTAGCTGTGTACTTACAAACTGTAAAACTTATGTTTCTGTAAATTTTACCTCATAATTTTGTGAATTTTAACAGCTTAAAATTAAATCTTTTGTTTATCTGGCCCTCTTACTATGAAAGTATTGTGCTTGTAAGGGTTAAGTTGAGATCAAACTGCAAATGAAACTTGTTTAAGCATAACATATACAAAAATCTTTTTTCTTTCTGCACCCTCAGAGGAAACTTTATTAATTTAAAGTTAATGAAATAGCCAACAAGCCGGTGACAAAAATGAAGACAGAAAAGGCTGACTACAGGGAAAAAATTTGTGTAGTTACATACTTTTGAACAGTGGTAGGACGGAATGCCATGAACAATATACTAAAACTCCTATTCATTTTTTCGCTAGGACCAACAGAATATTGAATATCTCACATAGCGCACATGCACCAAAGCTTAGGTGGTTTGTGAAGGCCAATATGTGGTAGTTTCCAGACTTGATGGACCACAAGAGTCCTATATCAAATTATTTGGCTTCAATTCCTCTATGCTACTGCTGTTCATTGTAAATAATTGTTGCTTACACCCTATACCAGAAACAAAAAAGAAAAAGAACTTGTAGTCAGTCAGCAGTCACTAGAAAGTGACAGAAAGGAACACTAGCCACCACCCTGACTACGGTGCTCATCTACAGCATAAATTTTAAAAACAGAAGAGATTAAGATATCGATTCTTTTGTAGTTAAATAAAATTACTAGTTATGCTCTTTGGTAGGGAAGTTGGATAATAAAGTGAACAGCCCAAATTGTAATAGGACAAAAAGAGAAATGAACATTTAATTGATATGTTACAATGGAATTTTACCCCACATTTTTCACGAAGCTGTGCTCGTGACTACATGTTTGGCCATGTAATCTGAAGTTTCACATGTCAATCTGGTCAATTATCACAACTCAGCATCTTTACAGAAATAGTACACTCCTGGAAATGGAAAAAAGAACACATTGACACCGGTGTGTCAGACCCACCATACTTGCTCCGGACACTGCGAGAGGGCTGTACAAGCAATGATCACACGCACGGCACAGCGGACACGCCAGGAACCGCGGTGTTGGCCGTTGAATGGTGCTAGCTGCGCAGCATTTGTGCACTGCCGCCGTCAGTGTCAGCCAGTTTGCCATGGCATACGGAGCTCCATCGCAGTCTTTAACACTGGTAGCATGCCGCGACAGCGTGGACGTGAACCGTATGTGCAGTTGACGGACTTTGAGCGAGGGCGTATAGTGGGCATGCGGGAGGCCGGGTGGACGTACCGCCGAATTGCTCAACACGTGGGGCGTGAGGTCTCCACAGTACATCGATGTTGTCGCCAGTGGTTGGCGGAAGGTGCATGTGCCCGTCGACCTGGGACCGGACCGCAGCGACGCACGGATGCATGCCAAGACCGTAGGATCCTACGCAGTGCCGTAGGGGACCGCACCGCCACTTCCCAGCAAATTAGGGACACTGTTGCTCCTGGGGTATCGGCGAGGACCATTCGCAACCGTCTCCATGAAGCTGGGCTACGGTCCCGCACACCGTTAGGCCGTCTTCCGCTCACGCCCCAACATCGTGCAGCCCGCCTCCAGTGGTGTCGCGACAGGCGTGAATGGAGGGACGAATGGAGACGTGTCGTCTTCAGCGATGAGAGTCGCTTCTGCCTTGGTGCCAATGATGGTCGTATGCGTGTTTGGCACCGTGCAGGTGAGCGCCACAATCAGGACTGCATACGACCGAGGCACACAGGGCCAACACCCGGCATCACGGTGTGGGGAGCGATCTCCTACACTGGCCGTACACCACTGGTGATCGTCGAGGGGACACTGAATAGTCCACGGTACATCCAAACCGTCATCGAACCCATCGTTCTACCATTCCTAGACCGGCAAGGGAACTTGCTGTTCCAACACGACAATGCACGTCCGCATGTATCCTGTGCCACCCAACGTGCTCTAGAAGGTGTAAGTCAACTACCCTGGCAAGGCAAGATCTCCGGATCTGTCCCCCATTGAGCATGTTTGGGACTGGATGAAGCGTCGTCTCACGCGGTCTGCACGTCCAGCACGAACGCTGGTCCAACTGAGGCGCCAGGTGGAAATGGCATGGCAAGCCGTTCCACAGGACTACATCCAGCATCTCTACGATCGTCTCCATGGGAGAATAGCAGCCTGCATTGCTGCGAAAGGTGGATATACACTGTACTAGTGCCGACATTGTGCATGCTCTGTTGCCTGTGTCTATGTGCCTGTGGTTCTGTCAGTGTGATCATGTGATGTATCTGACCCCAGGAATGTGTCAATAAAGTTTCCCCTTCCTGGGACAGGACAATGAATTCACGGTGTTCTTATTTCAATTTCCAGGAGTGTATTACATTACTTGAAATATCAAGATGAAAACATGAAACAAATATGATGAAAGACTTGGCTGTGACTGAATCACTTGATGAAGATGTATGTAAAAGCAAGATATTCTCAGCTTTCAAATGAACACACACACACACACACACACACACACACACACACACACACGGCACTGTGTGAGGGGAGGGGGAGAGGCGCTCATACTTAAACTAGCCAAACAGTTGTACCTTGAAAGCTAGTAATATTTCTGTGTTGTTATACATGTGTGTGCACAATATGTAATTCAATTACAAGCACGTCATCGTCTTTCTTAATTTTGTTTACAAAAACAATACTCATGTGATCACTGCCGGTACACACCATTGCCACTCCATCAGTTTTGATCTTACGTGGATTTTAAGCTTGACACCCAAACATTGAATGATTCATCTCCTGATTCATTACTTAAGTTACCTTCATCAGCTTCTACTTTGCAATAGTTTTAGGAGTGTCAATGGCACAATAGACCCCTTAATTAAGTTAACTGCTTTTAAGCAAGACATGTCCTGAAAACAACCTACACTTGTCTACCTCACTGCTTCTGCTAGTAATATACATGAAGAGCCAAAGAAACTGGTACACCTGCCTAATATCGTGTAGGGCCCCTGCAAGCACGCAGAAGTGCCGCTACACGATGTGGCATGGACTCAACTAATGTCTGAAGTACTGGAGGGAACTGACACCATGAATCCTGCACAGGGAACCCCAAAAATCCGTTAAGAGTATGACGGGTTGGAGATTTCTTCTGAATAGCATGTTGCAAGGCATCTCAGATATGCTCAATAATGTGCATGTCTGTGGAGTTTGGTGCCCAGCAGAAGTGTTTAAACTCAGAAGAGTGTTCCTGGAGCCACTTTGTAGCAATTCTGGACGTGTGGTGTGGCATTGTCTTGCTGGAATTGCCAAGTCCGTTGGAATGCACAATGGACATCAATGGATGCAGGTGATGCAGACAGGATGCTTACATACGTGTCACCTATCAGAGTCGTATCTAGAGATATAAGGGGTGCCATATTACTCCAACTGCACATCTCACACCACCACAGAGCCTCCACCAGCTTGAACAGTCCCCTGCTGACATGCATGGTCATGGATTCATGAGGTTGTCACCGTACCCGTATACGTCCATCTGCTCAATACACTTTGAAACGAGACTCGTCCAACCAGGCAACATGTTTCCAATCATCAACAGTCCAATGTCGGTGTTGGCGGGCACAGGCGAGGCGTAAAGCTTCGTGTCGTGTAGTCATCACAGGTACACGAGTGGGCCTTCGACTCCGAAAGCCCGTATCGATAATGTTTTGTTGAATAGTTCGCATGCTGATGCTGATTGATGGCCTAGCATTGAAAACTGCAGCAGGGAAAGGGTTGCACTTCTGTCACACTGAATGATTCTCTTCAGTTGTTGTTGGTCCCACTCTTGCAAGATCTTTTTCCTGCCACACCAATGTCGGAGATTTGATGTTTTACTGGGCTCCTGATATTCACGGTACACTCGTGAAATGGTTGTATGGGAAAATTCCCACTTCATCGCTACCTCGGAGACGCTATGTCCCCATCAATCATGCACCAACTATAACACCACATTTAAACTCATTTAAATCTTGATAACCTACCATTGTAGCAGCAGTACCTGATCTAACAACTGTGCCAGACACTTGTTGTCTTATATAGGCGTTGCCCACCACAGTGCCATGTTCTGCCTGTTTACATATCCCTGCATTTGAATATGCACACCTATATCATTTTATTTGGCCCTTCAGTGTATATTTCACTATGAGATCAACCTGTGGGAATAAGCAAACTGAAAATATGCATTGAAACTAGGACAACCAACTCTATGGAGGCAGAGCGCATGTACTCAATACTAACAAAAATGGATCAACTAGATCTGAGCAAAGAGGAACACAAAATAGTTATGATCTGGACTTTGAATACCTTTTCCAGTAACTTAAATATCAATTATGTAAAAATAATTTGACAGAAAAAGTGGCACCAATGTCAAAATAAGGAAAAATAACTGGGAATCCACCGCCAAGAATGACATACAAACTTAATGACAGAAAATACATTCTACTGTAACTTCAAGTCCTAACTGTCAGTTCTAACTGAGCTTTTGTTGTTTCTTCTGTGCCTAGTTCTTTCTTATCTTTTTTTTCCTACACTGGTTTCAGTTACAGATAAAGGAGCTCCAATATCTGAATTCTAAAAATTTGTGTAATTCACCTGTAGTGACAAGTGTACATAGCGAAAATTAATGTGACGCCAAGTGTTCAAGTTGAAGAAATGTAATGCACGTTATTCGGTTTTTGCGTGACCATTAACATTGTTATTCTTTGTTTTTTTTTTCTCATTGCTATGTGTCTCCAGAAATATCACTCACTCACATTTTCCTTTATGCTGAGTTCGTTAAATGGTGGAAACAAAAAACTTGTTATAAGACCCAACGTTTATTGGTGACTCTGAAGTGATCATAAGATAACTACACCGGATACCACCTGAGTGTAAGAAACAACCTGCCATGCAACATGAACATGTAACAGCCACACCACATACTTCCTACTTGATTTACATAAAATACTAGACTTCACCAGCGGCAGCATCAACAACCGCAGATGACATGACAGTGAGCATGACAGTGAGCTGCATTGCAAAAGCCATCTCCACTCTAGCAATGAAATATGGTGCTTTGGTTCATGCAGCTGGAGAGCCAGTTTGTGCTGGCACATGTTATTGCTGCCAAGTCCAAGTATAGTTTCCTTCTTGCAGCACTAAACAAAGAAATGGCCACTGAAGTGCAGGATATTCTAGCCATGCCATCAACAACAGAACTTTATACAGCTCTTAAAAATGCACTGATCGAGTGCATACCACAGCCTGAAACTAAGAGATTAGTGAAGTTGCTGCGGACAGAAGACCTACGTGAATGCACACCATCACAATTAGTACATTGTTTATGGACATTGGCGAACAGCACACTCAACAATGATGGTTTGAAAATCATGTGGTTGTTGCATCTGCCATCAGATGCACAAAAGACATTCACAGAGTGTGTGAGAGGACTGGACATGCTGACTGCATTGTGGAAAGGTATCCATTTGCAAGTGTGGTGGCTGTCAGCCCAGAACCAGATAATGCCACTACAGTGACATTTACAATGTTTCAAGCACATCTGGCAGAACTTATTATACATGTTGCAGCTTTGCAGGTGAATAACAGCTGGCGACGACACTATTGTTGTCGCTCACCTTCAGCTACAAAATTATACTGGTCTCGTAGACTGTTTGGCAAAGAGGCAAGAAAGTGCAACTCACTGTGTAAAATGCACTGGGAAGTCGGTAATGATGGCGACTGTCTCTGCCGGAGAGGCAATCATTCTTGGTGGAGAAGACACATCCGTTTACCTTGTCATCCTCCTGCCTTGCTGCAGTCATGATGATTATCACCTGCTTGTGCCAATGCTTCCACTATTCAGTCTTAGGGAAAGGTGATGTTTAGCCCTCAACCTGGGTCTTCAGCATAGATTTGAATGGCAATTCATAGCATCCAATACTAGGAGCAGACTTCTTGTCTTTTTTCGGGCTGCTCCCAGATCTTGAACTCTGCCGTCTTCTGGACATGACAATCAGCCCATGCAGCCAGGGCCTATTTTGTCATTAAATGTGCTGGAGTACAAATGATAACAGGAGATTTGCAATGTATTAGATTACTTAGGCAGTTTCCAGAAATTATGTGACAGTCACCCATATTTGCACCAGTGCAACATAATACAGTGCACCACATATTGACAATGCTAGGCCTGCAGAGTCATGCACGACCATGACATTGGAAACCCCAAAAGTTCACAGCAGTAAAGTAAGAGTTTGCCATCATATTGGCACAGGGAATCTGCCTACTATCTAGTAGCAGCTGGCCAGACCATACAGTGCCAAAGAAAACTAATGCATGGTGTCCCTGCAGTGACTATTCTCAACTTAACGGACTACATCTGACCGATACCCTTTGTTGCAGATTGAGGACGTCACACATAATGTGCATGGTAAATGTGTCTTCTCTATGACACATCTGGAGTGTGCATTCTACCAAATACCGGTTGTACCAGAATACAATCCCAAAACAACCATGTGTGCACCATTTGGACTTTTTGAACTCATCGGGATGTCATTTGGTCCATGTAATGATGCATAAACTTCTCCAAGATTTATAAACGAATTGACTTGTGACTTTGAATTCTGCTTTGTTTACATTGACGATTTGTTAATAATGTCAGGGGTAGAACATCTACAACATTCACATAAGCCTTTCGGCTGTCTTTGTGCACACATTTTGCTAATTAATCCAGTGAAGTGTGTTTTCGGAGCAACAGATGTGCAGTTTCTAGGCCACACCATTAATGACCATGGAACATGGCATCCACAGGAGAGGGTTAAGGCAATAGTCAATTATCCACAGCCAGAAATAATATGTGAGTTATGTCGGTTTCTGGGAGTCACGAATTATTATTTTTACTTGATTTTAAACCATGGACTCTTAGCAGCACCACTAAACAAGTTCCTATAAGGGACGCATAAATACAGTGACAAAGTAGAGTGGACTGACTAAGCACTATCAGCTGTTGCTAAACTAAAATCAATTATTGCAGATGTCGAACTGTTGACATATCCAGTTCTGCAAGCACCTCCTGCCCTCACGGTTGACACTTCCGGGACAGCAGTGGGTACAGTGTTGCAACAGCAGATGAATCAATGTTGGCAGCTGTTAGCATTCTCTGGCACAGCAAAACTGGTCCACAAATGACTGAAGTATATGCAGCGTATGCTACCATTAAAAAGTTTTGACACATGCTTGACGTGCAACAATTCACCCTGGTTATGACCACAAACCTGTCATTTCAACAAAGGCTTGACAAAGCTTCACCATGCCAGTTCCGTTAATTAGATTACAATGGGCAATTCACAACCAACATTGTATGTATACATTCACAGGGAAAGGGATGTGCTGGCCAATGCCCTATCTCGCATCCAGGAGATTGCAAGCTCCATGGATTACAAAGCTCTTGCGAAAGCACAACTCAAATCTGGACTTACAAGAGATTTTAATGCAACCTTAAGCTCCTTGGATTACAAAGCATTCACAACAGCACAACGATTCGACCTAGACTTACGAGAGATTTTAACACAACCTTCCGGTCTACAATTATGGCACATCCAGCTACTGACAACAAATGTATGGATATACTGAGACGTGTCAATGTCAAGAGTATGCCCTTTTGTGATAACTGGTTTCTGGAAACTAGCCAACACTTCATTACATTAACTGCAACAGCAACACTACCAAATTGGTCAAATGAGCTTTTGTGTAGCCACATTTAAGTGCAGACTTCAAGACTTGTGTACATCAATGCACCACCTGTCAGTGCAATAAAATTACTCGGCACGTTCTTGCACCACTTGGTAAATTTCTACTGCCTAATCAACATTTTGAACACATATGTCTGGATATAATAGGATCACTGCCACCAAGCAAGAGTTTGCATACTGTCTTACTGCAGCTGATAGATTTACACACCAGCCAAAGGTTTTCCCCCTGGCAGATATCACAGCTGAGACAGTAACTACAACCTTTTTCCACAGGTGGATCACTCATTTCTGAGTGCTTTTATGAACCACTACAGATCATGTCAGACAGTTTGACTCATATACGTTCAAAGCTCACACCACACTATGGGGCACAAAGAGGATTAGAACCACAGCGTACTACCCAGCAGAAAATGGACTGGTGTAACGATTTCATCAATATGTGAAGGTGTCATTATATTGTCACAATTCACAGTGCTGGACAGAAACCCTACCCATCATTCTACAGGGCAGCCAGGCATCTGTAAAGGAGGATTAAGGGCCATGGTAGCTGAGATGGTACACAGGCAAATAATCTGCCCACTGGGCCAATTCTTCGGCAGTATTCCTAGTGAAATTATCAAATCATCAGGCTTCATTACTAAGCTATAGTCGCAAATATGGCAATTGCATCTGGCAGCTATGAGGACATCTCATCATCCACTTCTTTTCGGTGAGTTGTCAAAGGCAAGCTGGTTTTCATTCAACACAACACTGTGCATATGAGGGTATAGCAGTCTTGTCATCCATTTGTTTTCAGTGAGCTGTCAAAATGCAGGCGGGTTTTTGTTCGACATGATGCCTTCCACAAACCTTTACAGCCACTTTATAATGGGTCTTACAACATGCTCAGCACAGGTTACAAGCAATTTAAGTTACATACTGAAGGAATTCCAGCTGCAATTTCAGTCAACAGACTAAAGCCCATTTACTACACCACCTATACCAAATGGGGCAAAGCACCTATACAATTCAACATGGACACACCAACCCTGCACTCCACTCTGTGTCCCAGTGCAGGTGCATCACAACTGCTGTCGAGCAATGATGCTGGTAACACTTCAAGGGGCAAAACCAATCAAGTTCTTACATGGTTGGGTTGCCACATGTGATTCAACCAACAATACTGTTAACACTGGGGGGCAGGGGGACACTGTAGTGACAAGTGCACATAGTGGAATTTCTAGTGTGATGCAAGCACACCACCAGGGTCACAGAGTGGCCACAGCCAGTCACAGTGCACTGATGATGAGGGGCTGGTGTGAGGTAAGTCAAGTGCAGGAGTCCGGGGTTTGTGACTGGGTGAGGTCACAGCAAGCAAAGAGTGTGTTCCAAGTTAGAGGGGTGTAATACCTTGTTATTTGGTATTTGCATAACCATTAATGTTGTTAATTCTTTGTTACTATGTGTATCCAGAGATATCACTCAAGTATTAACTTATATCATTCACTCACGTTTTCCTATATACTGTGTTCACTAAATGTTGGGAATAAAAATCTTGTTATAAGACCCAATAAACTATTGTACTTGTGTTACTGAATATACTACTCTACTATATTAAGTAATCTATACTATATTAAGTAATCCACCTCCTTGGCTGAGGTTGCTAAACCATGCTTGTGAGGTGGTGCTCAATCTGGGGTTAAGTTAGAATCCTGGTGGTGGAAAAAATTTTCACTGCCAGTATTTGACTGGCACGGGGAGGACACGTGCTGGTGTAAAGCTCCTGATCGCCAGACTTTGAGCCAATGTCCCAGTTTACATACAATACCTCACCGCAGTGTCTCATAAAGTGGGGTATCTGACACTGCTGATGGTGAACCATTCGCTGGATGGGCATGTTACGCTATTTGTGAGGAGTTGGCTACGTGCCAGCACCAGGTTTCACACTCTCCCTTCTCTGATTCTCATCAGCTTCATACAGTACAAACATTACACTCCACTTCATTCTACACACCACCTACCTACATGCAGTATTACAAATACTGTAAAGGAGCATGTTGCAGATAAATAAAAAGAATAAATAATCTACATTAAGTATCAGATCAAAGGCAAGCACCATTCATTATTATTCTCTGATTACTTTATCATTGTGATACTGTCACCAGGAATCAATATAGGGCAGTCAATGAGTACTCAAAACAGAAGAGTGCCTCATAAAAGATCTGATTTTTCTGAATTTCTAGTGTGTTGTATGTAGGTGGTCTTTAGAGTAAAATCTAAGTTTTCAACCTTGGGAACCTTGTGCTAATTTGAAGGAAACCAAAAAACTGCAAAATTTGACACAATTTTCTTTTTTAAAAAATAATCCAACCCCTTCCCCGCATCCAATGTCTGATGCCAGAAAGAACTTGGACCTTTCTTACAGAACAGTAAATTTCTTTCATTTTACACTGGTTAAACATATTTCACACGAATACTTACTAGGATACACAGCTTCAGTTTTACAAAACTTTTAAAAGAATAGTGGTACACGCCTCTGATGGTCGACATTTATCAACCTGAGAAGCCCCTTGCCCCCCCGTCAATGGAATGTTCATTTCAGCTTGGGGTGATCAGGTCAGTTATGTTCTTGGAAGATTCAAAGTGGTTTGTACACTCCTCATACCATTCTCCATCACAGCTTGGACCGCTGTTCAAAATGGAGTAACTCCCCCAAAGTTCTGTACTCTTCAATGTCATGCAATTTCAATTAGCATGATATTTTTTTCCATATGTGCAGTACTTACTTGTAACACTACTTCAACCCCCTTTTGACAAGGGAAAAAGAAAGCTCCAATCTTTTATGGTACAACCCTTCGTTATCTGACTTTATTTTCAAACAGGCAAGTGTACAACATATCAAATTCTGAAGCAGGGGAAGCTTTCTTGTGACATTGTATGGTGGTGAGAAACATTGGATGATATTTGCTAACAACGATTCCCTAATTCAGCAGCAGAAATCCAAAATCCAACTTCCAAAACTGCTGCCCACTTAATAGGCCACCAATGCCATTCTTTTTATACCTTCCTAAACATGACTGGGTAATTAAAGATTCCATTGGTTTGGTGCATCTCTACCTTACATCTCTCAGACCCCTGTGACTGATCTCTCAC
This sequence comes from Schistocerca cancellata, assembly GCF_023864275.1. Lineage (NCBI taxonomy): Eukaryota > Metazoa > Arthropoda > Insecta > Orthoptera > Acrididae > Schistocerca > Schistocerca cancellata. Next base: position 92,529,527 of record NC_064633.1, on the reverse strand, counting down.
TGTCAGTCCCTCTCCAACAAGCTCCAACCACCTATTCAGTATTTGTACTTAGTCCCATATCATTATTTCTTCTTTGAATCAATTTTCTTTCTATTTTTCTCTCCCACATTGTTTGAACTTTTGGTATTCTAATTAATGAAGAAGAAACAAGAACAACCAATGGCTCACTCACAGATGAATGCAGGCTGGTGCATAGGAACACATACAACATCCAAACACATCACTGGCTTTGGAGCTTCTCCGACTGTGGTCACAGGTAGGGGTGGGGGTGGGGACAGATCTGAGGCAAAGAGAGAAAAAGTGAGGGAGGAAATGGGGAGGCAGATGGCCCTCAATGACTGTTGGAAATTGCAATGTGAAGATTGCAGAGGAATGAGGTATGAGCCAGAAAATGTTCAGAGAGAGTGAGAGGGAAAAGAAGTGGTGCCAAGGGATTAGGAAAAGAACAAAGTAGTTGGAAGAGGAGGATGAGATTGGAGATTTGCAATTCACGTGAACTGGAGCTTGAGGGACATTACAAATGATACAGGTACTGAAATTTCTGCTGAAGTTTTCAATGTTGTAGTGTAGTGCATCTTCAGCAACAGGTGGTGAGAGTTTGCAGTTGGCCATAGTTTGGTAGCAGCCTTTCAAGCAGGTACACAGCTTGTTACCTGTCATAGCAACACGTAATACCGCACAGCAACTGTAGTATATCTGTCAATGAGATGGCTGCCTTAGACCCTACCTTCTACAAGCTAGTAAACATTTATGGCCCAGCTACAGTCAGAGGTGGTAGATGGGTATGTGAGATCTGTCTTGTGTTTGAGTTCTCCACATAAGAATGATTCGTGATTTGCAGGACTGATAACAGGAAATATATATATGGATGCACTAAGAGAATGTTGGTTGGATGGGCACAAGATAGCACTAGCTGGAGACAGGGTTTTGGTGGAAAATTCACTACACTGAGGCACAATGAGAGGTACTCAGACCATAGAGAAGATGTATTCTGGTGGGTAGCCAGTTTACAGTGGTGATGAGTTGTTGTTCATGGGGAAAACTGTATGGGAAATGGTTCTGGATTTGCTGTGCAAAATACTCCCTGCTTGTAAGATCCCAGCCAAGTTATCAACATATTTGCTTCCACTGTATAAGATTTTAGTGGAGAGATTTTTTTCACCGGAACTGAGCAAAATCTATCTAAATGGAGTTATTGTTGGTGGTCAGTGCATACGATAATGAACAGTTTTTATGGATAATGGAGACCAATGTCCAACAAAGCAGCATACTGACCTGAGAAGCGTCAGGTGAAGCAGTTTTGTAAGAGGGTACTGACGTTCTTCATGAAAAAGGAGAGGTTGCTCCTTGGGGTTCAAATATTAAATATCTGCACGAACAGAATTTTCTTACTCCTAATGCATTTCCTAGACAAATCACCTTCTTCCTGTCTGATTATACTAATCTGTCACAAATTAAAACACTCATTTGTCCTTCTTCAGTGTCTGAATTATGATCTATCCCTTCATCTCTCAAGTGCAGGTACCTCCTTACAGTCAAATTCTTAATGACAATCCTTTCTTGCTTTCCATTTTTTTAAAAAGAAAGACTTGCTCTGATAACTCGACACTGAAGCCAATAGGAAGCCATAACTATAGTGAATGACAGTGATAAGTTTTTGTGCACAAAGGAAGCAGCCCAGCCACTACATTACATGCAGTGAACAAAATGTCAACTTTACACATCCTGGACATGCCCACAGTTATACAAGCACCATAAAGCTGTGATTTTAAAAATATTCTTTGAACTGGGTGTATTTCATGGTTAGAAAATTGCACAGCAAAAGGAATGACAATCATGCAAGGAAAATAACATAAATTGAATCCTACCTGATGCAGGTGATGCTCCAATGTCAGAAGACAAGCCTGTAGTATCTTCAGACCCATCATCCGCCATGGACCGTTGTCCAAGTCGCAGGCTGGGTGCCATTATAAGTGCCATTGACATCATTAGCACCATCAGGCAAGTGGCAGGCTGCACTGTTTTTACAGAGCTGCGAGTCACCAGCGCTTGAAGCCTCCTTAGTTGAGTTGTCAGAGATTGATTCTGAGACTGTAATATCTTAATTTTCTTTACAAGCTCTATATTCTCCTCTGTGCACGCTTTCACCCTTTAAAAAAAAAAAAGTCAATTCTGTAATAAATGCTTCTGCTGTTTTTATGAAATTCATAAGTTTGAAATATAATTATAAGCTCAAAATGTGTCATCTTTTCATTGCATCAGTGTTACTGTTTATTATTCAAATAATAACATTTCTTATTTTTTTTTCTTTGTAAAGCTTAGTATTTTCCAGGTGCCAATAGCAAAAATCATGGCTGGAACAAAATTATCTGCTGTTCATCTATATACACTAATATTTCATGAGGATATATACAGAGAAGTGTTCTGCTAAAGTGCACGTCATTTATGTTGGCGGCCGAGTTTAGGTTCGTTCTGCGCATCTGACGTCACAAAACACAGTCAGCCAATGAACAGAGAACGACGTTGCCACATCTCGACTGAAGTGTAGAGCATGGACAAGTGTCTTCAGTTTTAGAAACGTTCAGTCATAAATAAAGTAATAGAACAAAAGCAATGTCTTGATAGCAGACATTCTTTTACATAAAGTTTGGAAAAAACATTCTTTATACCAATTGCTTCATATTATATTAATTAATTAAACCAAACAAGCAATAAGACTCCTAATTCAGGCGATAGCAAGGAAAGGTGTTTGTATCACTCTCACGAACCGCTTTTTCGCAATAAAGAACAGCGGTAATTGTTTATTTCCTATTGTACTTCGACGAAGCGTGAGTTAATTCATAGTCATACCAACAGTATTCGTCAGTATTTTGCGCGACGTGCTATAATCCTAATGGCGTTACATAGTCAGACGAGGTGCGTTAGCGTAACGGTTAAGGTGTTGGGCTGCTACCCGAAAGGTTATGAGTTCAAACCTTGTGCGATGTTTAATATTTTCATTATTTAAAAACAATATCGAAGTGCCTTACTTCACGAATTATATTCGTTTGAATGCAATTTTTTGAAATTTCTACTGCTTTGTCTCTTCATTAACCCTTTCACTGCTGCAGACACGTGCTCGCCGCATTCCGCGCTGTCTGCGATTTTGTCATCATTGCACTGCTCGCCTGTGCAGACACATGGTGTTCCTACTGCTTTGACACACTTATCATTCGAGTTCACAAAAACTATTTGGCCCAAAAATCTGATTTTTACACGTCTTCTTGACTGATACCTTCCCCCCATAAATGACTTAATTTTGTTTCGATGTTCAACGCAGTTATTATGCAGCATTAAATGCAGTGAACCATTGCATGAAATTTTGAAGAGTTTGCAGAGGTAGAAGTCCATCCATAGCGTATACTTTCCGTATGGTCGATTTTAGTTGCCACAATGTTGAGAATGAAATGTGGACAAGATACCTAAATTTCATATAAAATTTACTGTATAACAATATCTCATTTAATAAGTACGACATAGGTGTCGTATGTAATATTGAGAAATATTCCATCTTTCGCGACTGTAATAAAAGTATTATTTACACCGGATGCGTTTGGCTTTATTTTAAAGCACTTCAATCAAGGAAAGGTATGGCACATACACAATGGTACTCATGTTCTCTTTCTTGTTTTTGTTCCACAGTCGCAGTTTTACCAATGGTACGGAAATATATTCCTCTTCTGCAACTGTAATAAGGGGCTTATTTAGACCAGACGCATTTCTCTCTTTTGAAGCATCTTCAGTGGACAGTATTTTGTCTCCTCCATTGCCAAGTCACCTTTCGTAGTTTTGTGCTGCGGTAACACAATATTCAACGTTTGTGTTGGCAGGTCAGTGTTTTAGCAAAAAAATTATATTTGACATAGCTCAGAGCACTTCACTGATAGACGGTGTATTCAAGTCCTAATGTTTTTGTAAGTCCACAGTTTTGTTTAATGTATTTTGTCTACTTCCTTTTGATTGATTGAAGTGCTTTAAAATAAAGCCAAACGTGCTCAGTGTAAATAAAACTTTTGTTACAGTCGCGAAAGACGGAATATTTCTCAATATTACATACGACACCTATGTGGTACTTAAATAAGCTATTGTTATACAGTAAATTTTATATGAAATTTAGGTATCTTGTCCTCATTTCATTCTCAACATTGCGGCAACTAAAATCGACCATACGGAAAGTATACTCTATGGACTTTTACCTCTGCAAACTCTTCAAAATTTCGTGCAATGGTTTACTATATTTAATGCTGCATAATAACTGCGTTGAACATCAAAACAAAATTAAGTCATTTATGGAGGGAAGGTACCAGTCAAGAAGATGTGTAAAAATCTAATTTTTGGGCCAAATAGTTGTTGTGGCATCGATTGAGAAGAGTGTCAAAGCAGTCGGAACACGATGTGTCTGTACAGGCGAGCAGTGCAGTGACAAAATCGCGCACAGCGCGGAATGCAGGGAGCACGTCTTTGTAGCAGTGAAAGGGTTAATGCGGCCGTGGTGGCTTTACTTCATGAAATGCGCACTCAGCCCCCCCCCCCCCCAAACGTAAGCTTGCGAACTATGCTATACTATGGCGCTGCTTCTATTGGCGCGTGCGTCGTGTGCAACTGGCGACGCAGCAATCTCCCGCGTCTGGGCGGGCATGCGCGAGCCGCCAAGATAAAAGAATTGAACTATAGCAACATGGGCAGCATGGAATTTTACTTTTATGTTTGTGTACCATAGTCAAATTTTAAGCATACCATAATTCTGACGATAGCAGGACAGTTTATCACTAAGCAACTAAAAAAAAGTCCTGCATTTTCATACTCACCCTGTTGGTTTGGATTGCAATTAAAAGGTGCTTTTCAGCTTCTTTATATTTAACTGATTTACAGACGTAATTAATTATTAAATACAGATGCTGCAAATTGAAAATGACAATCAAGCTGCTAAAACTAACATGTGAGCAGATATCTCTAAAATTTAATCAGAAAGCATAAATTTTACAAATTCTTGTACGGCATCCTGTACAAATCCCACCTCTCCTGCTCCCACCCCACTGTCACTGGAATGAGGTCAAAAAGCTCCAACTAGATAACACCGTTTTCATTTCAGCACTGAAAATATTTAATTGAAAGAGTTTCTTTTGGGTGAGAGCAATTACAGGAATGCAGCTGAGTGGCATCATTGACAATCACTTTTCTTTTGACAGCTGCACAATGTCACTTTCAAGGCAAAATTGCAGCAAGCATGTCATGTGCAAGGGCATTAAAAACTCAGTTTGCAGAGCAATTCCAGAAAGATCAAATGCATGCACACACCCACCCACACTCAAACGCGTGCGGGCACACACACACACACACACACACACACACACACACACACACACACACACACACACTAAACATCAAAGCCTTCAAACAACCAAAGATGAACAACGTCAGAATTTTTACCGACAGTGAAAATTAGTAAGCAACAAGTCAGGTAGCATTAACTCAGTCCCTCTGTTTTTTGACAATACAAAGCAAGATTCCATGCAGAATTTTAACAAAAACCTTCATCTTTATCTGTAAGGTTACTCGCTAACTTAATTTCACCTGCTTCCTTAGTAACACTATCCCAATAGACGGAATGCATGCCAGAATCTCTGTGCTGTTATAGTCTACCTTGCTGTAGTATAACTTTCCACACCTCAGTTCGGATTGAATAACTGACAATCAAGTAAAGCCTCTTGTGGTGGTCTGAAGATATAACAATCGAGCAGGGCTGGGCAGGATCTGGGCTGAATATAAGGCATTTCAGGACTTTTAAATCAAAACAGTTAACAGTTTTAAAAACTTGCAGGTATGCATTATAATAAAACAATAATACCTTCTGCAAGATTATGTTTTACTTTTTGGTGAGAATTACTGTGTTCTGCTACGTGATCAGCACTTCACTATGTCATGCAGCATTCCAAGTAATCTTCCAGCCCTTTCATATCCACAAACCCTCTTAGAATCACATTAGCTATGAAAGACTGTCCCTCGAATTTATTTTTTGTTGGCAGTAATGAGTGTTTTCACACAATTCTCTGGCATCTGGATTCTAGATTTTTCGTCTACTGTGACTTATTTTTAAAAGGCAGTCTTCTTCATTTCTGTAACATTCCAGTAAATTATGGCCCATAGTGTGCTCTGCTGTCAGTTCCTGTGATAAATATCTTGCATTGGTCTTACAGAAAAACAGCATTGCTTAAATGATCTGAAATACAGAACCATGAAAAATCTGTAGAGCTTACAAAGTCATCAATGGACCCTCATTTGCTTATCAGTAGTATCTCGTGTTATCACTGAATATTCCATTCAAGACACCATTTGAAGGGCACTCAAATCCCAGTTATCTCATAATATGTGGGTAACCCTTTTTAAATAGCCTCATCTACTTAAAATCAGTTCTATATAACAAGGCATTGGGCCTATGTATTGCTAGCTGACAATGTGTTACCAGCACATGAGCTCACTGATCCTCTTTGTTGCACAATGCAAGTGGTGAAGCCATTTTTTTACAGCCAATTTTGCACAGTTTAAGAGTCATGAAAGAAGTTTGTGTATGTGGAAGAGGCCTGAAGACACAGGGAGGTTTCAGATAGTAAGACAGATATTTCAACCAGGTTTTTAAACTCACATTTTCAGGGGCAGATGTGGACACTGACCATAATTTATTGGTTATGAACTGACAACACAGGATTAAATAGGCCAAAAACAAGGCACAGCAGAATTCCTTGGATAGCACGCGAGACACCGAATTTAATTGATGGAAGGAGAAAATATAAAAATGAAGCAGGCAAACGAAACCATAAACATTTGAAAGATGAAACTGACAAAAAGTATAAAATAGCTAAGCAGAAATGATTTGAGGGCAAAGGCATAGTGTAGAAGCATATATGGCATGGGGAAAGACTGTTGCTTCCTCTAGGAGGATTAAAGAGACCTTTGGAGAAAAAAGACATAGCTATATGAATACCAAGAGCACAGATGGCAGACTGATATTAGCTAAAGAAGGGAAAGCTGGGAGATGGAAGGAATATGTACAAGGGCTACAGAAGAGAAATGAACTTAGAGGTAATATTACAGAAAAAGATGACTTTAAAAGCAAAAATTTTTTGTTAGGCTTCACTATGACTTGTTATTAAAATCAAATAAATAATAAGTTTATTGTTAGCAGTTGCAATGTATTTATTTACTTTCATGGCATTTTTCAGAGGTTTAAACATCCATCAAGGGGATTTATGTGGATTAATATGGGACGCAAGTGCCATGTTACAGCTTTGGGGGAACCTGTGGCATTGTCTCCAGTGATCATAGGCACCTTTTTCTGTCATGTTACATTGCATACACCACCACACTCGGTAAACACTAGTGTATCTTTTCATTTCTGTTCTCTATTATACATATAATGCACACACCATGATTACCTAAAACTGTTAATTCTTCTCCACACTTGTGTTACACCCAACTTCATAGTTTTAAGACTTTCAATTATAAGACTATAATCAGTTTCCGAAGAAACATTTTCTTTAAAAATATTTTAAATTTACAGCCCACAAAAGCTACGTGATCTTCAAAATTCTGTTTACATGCACTCATATCTATTTTTCTAAGGAATATTTTACTTTTCCGTTTTATACTTTTTAAAGTACCACATTCCAGAAAGTTCAATCTTAAAATGTGAAACTGTCAAAATTCTACTATTAAAGTTTAGTTGTCCTATTTTTTCTGTTTCCAAAAGTGTATAGTTTCCCCATAATAACATGTTAGTTTATGAAATATCCAAATTAGAAAATTTAAATTTCCAGGAAATTCTTGGCAGGCCTTGGAAATCCCAGTGCACATTAAAATATCCATTTCACAATTTTGTCATTTTTTTTTTTTAAATCATACTGCTTATAGTTAATCAATTTCACATTAGTGTATAATTTGCTTTTGTATTTTTCACTTTGGTTATCTTTTATATTAATAAGCATAATGGCCTTGCATTTTAGTGTGTTGTCAGTTCTACACCACACGTGTCTTGATACAGATATCGTATACAAGGCTACAGTCAGTACAGTCAGTCACCACTCATTACACAAACTTTGATGGCAGAAAATCTTGGGTGAACAGTTACAGTGTTGAGTTCCTGTGTTAGCTGTCAGTGTTGCCACTTTTAAAATTCTGCTAAACCACTCACACATTATGTGAAGTGCTGACCTGTAATATATTAACTGTCAAAATTACTAACTGCAAACCTCATCGTAGCTTTAAAGCAATAAATGAAAATTAAAGAAATAAGTGAACTTGACTGTGTTGTGATGTTAAGCTATTATTCACTACAAAACCATCTGTTCAAGTAATTAGCTAAAGGAGATTGTGAAGACTAACATTAACAAGACTTATGAGGCCCAAAAAGAGGTCCGTAACTTTACATACTCCGCTTCCCATAACAGAAATAAAGTATACTTTAATTTTCAAGGTTTGAGATGGATATTTCAGTATTATAATCATTCAATTTTTTACTCATACACATTATTTTCTCAAATATAGACACTTTAAAGAGAATCACGCCTATTAATGCACTCTCATTTTTTAAACCAACTTATGAACTGACAATTGCTGTACTTTAAACTTACTACATGAAATTCTAATAGCATCTATCCAAAAGTTAAAAACACAGATAACCGTATCAAAAGGAAAATTCTATCAAAAGAATTACAAAATTATGGGACAAAATTTCTGACCAGTGCTTATTTCACAGGAAATGTCAGAACTGCCAATAGACACATATAAACTAACGTTTGTTCCTCGGGTAGGAAAAGGAGAGACTAGGGAATGCCACCCATGCCCCAGGTTAAGAGGAGCCCATCTGAGAAAGTGGGCACACATACACGCACGCACGCACGCACGCACGCACACGCACACACACACACACACAAAACCACAAAGGTATTCTGCTGCCCACGCAACCTATGCAATATCCTTGTCTTGCTCCCAACCCCTTGCCCCATGGTTCATATCCCTGCTATAGATCTACATGCAAGACCTGTCCCATACATCCTTCCACAACCATCTTCTCCAGTTCTGTCACAGACATCTTCTACACTATCAAAGACAGGGCAATCTGTGAAAGCAGCCATGCAATCTGTCAATTTAGCTGCAACTACTGTGGCACATTTTACGTATGTACGTCAGTTAGCATGTGTCTGTCTGCCTAAATGGCCACTGCCAAACTGTGGCAAAAAGACAGCTGGACTATTCTGTTGCTGAGGATGCCGCACAGCACAATCTGCTCGCCTTCAATGACTGCACCACAGCCTGTGCCATCTAGATTCCCAAGCAACATCAGCTTTTCTGAATTGTGCAGGTGTGAACTCTTCCTGCAACATATCCTTTGCTCCCACAAACCCCCTGGCCACAACTTTCACAAGTCCCCATCCTCCACCTGTATATCATCCCCTTCGCTGCTCCCACTCCCACACGTGCCTTCTATCCCACCAGTGCACCTGCATAGTCCTTTCTACTTCTCTACTTCCCTCCTCTCCCCTTTGTCCCCCCCTCCCCATTCCTCAATCTCTCCTCCCTCCTCCCAACCCCCCAGCACAACCTCCTGAATGCTGCACCTGGCAGACCATTATTGTGTCACTACCACATCCCTGCACACTCTGACATGCAGCACTAGCCTTCTCCTACCCCTGCCTTGCTATCCACCTCCCCCTCCACAGCCAATGCCTCTTCTGTACCCCTCTATCCACCCCAACAAAGATCACTGATCATCTGAGGTCCAGTCACAGATGGGCCTTGGTACCCACAGACAACAGTACTGATGTCTGTGCAAGTTATGCAATTGCAAATGAGTGTGTGTTTTGTTTTATATGATTGATGAATAACTTAACCTGATAACTAATAATGCCTAGCAGTCCTTTTCCAATAATCCTGTCTGCCACTTAGTGCCTCTTCCATGAAATGTGTCTATGACCCATTCATCAACTGGTGAGTGTTTGTTAGTCCTCATTTATCATGCCTTCATTGTTCTTTCCAATCTGGAATTTCCAACTTGAACATTATAACTTTAAGAAAAATTCAAAAGAGTTTATTGCATTCATTACCTGTCTTCTAATCCATCAATATACTCTTTCTTCCTTTTTCGTGAATCCTGCGCTGAGATTTTATTCCTTATTTTGCGCCTAATTCTCTTCAGTTCGCGCTCTTCGTACTTGGTTAATGGATAATGTGTTGGCAAATTCACTCCCTCTTTCTGCAATAGGCGTTTCTCCTCAGCTGAAATATACATTTGGTGTCAATTAATATAATGGCAGATAAAAAAGATCAAATAATTACACAATTACAAGGGGCAGAATAACTCTTCAGAAGGTGATATTCCACTACTGACAACATCCAGAGTTAAAATTGCTAAAGACATCGACGTGACTAATACTGTGAAGAGCAGATGGTTAATAAGGTGCGGCTTCACCTAACATCTGATGAACATTTAAAACTGTTATCACAAAGTGCTGGTGTCAGTCGGGCGAGGGTACACAGTTCTCCAATAGCTGACAAGCTGCTCTTTGCAGTAATAGTTATGTGGATGACAAGCAAACAAAGCGAGTGAGAAAGATAAATTAGCTGCAATGAGGTCATATTTTTAAAAAAAAATTCACAAATTGTGAGGAAAACTATAGTTTGGGAGAGTTTATAACCACATATGAGATGCTGACACCTTTCAGAAGGCAATGTTCATTTGTTCAAGATATACTGAACAAACCAGCAAACATCATCTTGAAATTGTTTACCAGTAGTGAAGGCAGCAGAGGATCAAGTAGGTAAAAAGACGAGGACTAGTAGAAATCCTTGGGTAACAGAAGAAATATTGAATTTAATTGATGAAAGGAGAATATATAAAAACGCAATAAATGAAGCAGGCAAAAGGGAATACAAACGTCTCAAAAATGAGATCGACAGGAAGTGCAAAATGGCTAAGCAGGGATGGGTAGAGGACAAATGTAAGGATGTAGAGGCTTATCTCACTAGGGGTAAGATAGATACTGCCTACAGGAAAATTAAAGAGACCTTTGGAGATAAGAGAACCACTTGTATGAACATCAAGAGCTCAGATGGAAACCCAGTTCTAAGCAAAGAAGGGAAAGCAGAAAGGTGGAAGGAGTATATAGAGGGTCTATACAAGGGCGATGCACTTGAGGACAATATTATGGAAATGGAAGGGGATGTAGATGAAGATGAAATGGGAGATACGATACTGCGTGAAGAGTTTGACAGAGCACTGAAAGACCTGAGTCGAAACAAGGCCCCCGGAGTAGACAACATTCCATTGGAACTACTGACGGCCTTGGAAGAGCCAGTCCTGACAAAACTCTACCATCTGGTGAGCAAGATGTACGAGACAGGCGAAATACCCTCAGACTTCAAGAAGAATATAATAATTCCAATCCCAAAGAAAGCAGGTGTTGACAGATGTGCAAATTACTGAACAATCAGTTTAACAAGCCACAGCTGCAAAATACTAACGTGAATTCTTTACAGACGAATGGAAAAACTAGTAGAAGCCGACCTCGGGGAAGATCAGTTTGGATTCCGTAGAAATACTGGAACACGTGAGGCAATACTGACCTTACGACTTATCTTAGAAGAAAGATTAAGGAAAGGCAAACCTACGTTTCTAGCATTTGTAGACTTAGAGAAAGCTTTTGACAATGTTGACTGGAATACTCTCTTTCAAATTCTAAAGGTGGCAGGGGTAAAATACAGGGAGCGAAAGGCTATTTACAATTTGTACAGAAACCAGATGGCAGTTATAAGAGTCGAGGGACATGAAAGGGAAGCAGTGGTTAAGAAGGGAGTAAGACAGGGTTGTAGCCTCTCCCCGATGTTATTCAATCTGTATATTGAGCAAGCAGTAAAGGAAACAAAAGAAAAATTCGGAGTAGGTATTAAAATCCATGGAGAAGAAATAAAAACGTTGAGGTTCGCCAATGACATTGTAATTCTGTCAGAGACAGCAAAGGACGTGGAAGAGCAGTTGAACGGAATGGGTGGTGTCTTGAAGGGAGGATATAAGATGAACATCAACAAAAACAAAACGAGGATAATGGAATGTAGCCGAATTAAGTCGGGTGATGTTGAGGGTATTAGATTAGGAAATAAGACACTTAAAGTAGTAAAGGAGTTTTGCTATTTGGGGAGCAAAATAACTGATGATGGTCGAAGTAGAGAGGATATAAAATGTAGACTGGCAATGGCAAGGAAAGCGTTTCTGAAGAAGAGAAATTTGTTAACATCGAGTATAGATTTAAGTGTCAGGAAGTCATTTCTGAAAGTATTTGTATGGAGTGTAGCCATGTATGGAAGTGAAACATGGACGGTAAATAGTTTGGACAAGAAGAGAATAGAAGCTTTCGAAATGTGGTGCTACAGAAGAATGCTGAAGATTAGATGGGTAGATCACATAACTAATGAGGAAGTATTGAATAGGATTGGGGAGAAGAGAAGTTTGTGGCACCATTTGACCAGAAGAAGGGATCGGTTGGTAGGACATGTTCTGAGGCATCAAGGGATCACCAATTTAGTATTGGAGGGCAGCATGGAGGGTAAAAATCGTAGGGGGAGACCAAGAGATGAATAGACTAAGCAGATTCAGAAGGATGTAGGTTGCAGTAGGTACTGGGAGATGAAGAAGCTTGCACAGGATAGAGTAGCATGGAGAGCTGCATCAAACCAGTCTCAGGACTGAAGACCATAACAACAACAACATGCAATGCTACAACACTCTCTACAGCATCAGTTGAGTTATACTGTGGGACACAACCAGATGGCCCTTAAAAGGTGTCAAATAAGCCTTATGACACTGTACATTGACTGGCAGAAACTCTGAATGGATCGAATTGGAATCTTACTTTTGATAATTGGTATACCAGTTATCCACTGGCAGTCTCACTTTTGCAGAAACATACAACTTGCATTGGAACTCTGAAATCCAGGAACACCGTGTCTTCACTGTTTGGATACCAGAGAAATATCACAATGGTGTCACATAGTAATTCAGTGAAGAAATAAAATTTTGTTGGAACCAGCTGGGATGATGCTAAGTGGGTACACAACAGTGGCGTAACCTATGTCAAACTCAGAAGAACGGAAGTGAAACAGACAGGGAGCTTACTGCCCCACAGTGTACGAGAAATAACGCCAGGAACCCGAGTCAGCACTTAGACAACAATGCAGAGCAGATGCAACAATCCTCTATAATGAGGATACATTTAGGAACTCCAAGTGCTGAAAGGCTCAGAAAACGGGAGCACATTTGGTCACCCATATGGGGAGAATCACGTCACTGACTGCTATAAAAGCCTAGCCTTCCTTCCACTTACTCTCAGAGTTAGGCAATTCCATCTGCATCACATATACTGATGGAAGGTCAGCTCTACTAGTTGCAGGATGCCATGATGAATACTTTCAAGTGTCTACAACCACCGTCACCTCAAAGTCCACTGCTATGAGTCTACAGCCATTTGGCTGTGGAGGAAACTTGTATTTGTGAGGTGCACTCCCGCTCGTTACAATGGTGACTGAATGAAGGTGAGGGCAGTGCTGATCTTTCAGAGAAGAACCAATTTGTGAGCTGCTGGGCTTGGGAGCAGGGTTCCTGTGCTGCCACTCCTGTGCAGTACAAATACTGGCTTACCAGCTGTGTCCTACTGCCTCTCGAGCCACCCTTTGTGTCGCTGTTGGGTCCTCCACGTAAATGCCATCTTGACAACTGACATCAGGGGCAGGCAGATTTCTGGGGCCAAGCCTAAGTGGTGCTTTACTCAATGGGAGTGTGAAGGCTCCAACAGGCATCCACAACCATGCTGGCTGTAGCAACATACTGGCTGCCGCACACTCATACTGGCTGTTGCACACTCCTACGACAGGGCCGCAGCACTGACCCGTGACAATGAGAGCCTGCGTCTGCAAATTCCTCACAGAGCACTGTAGTGCTACTCTGCACCTTCGTGCAGCACGGTATCAGGTACTGTCGCTACTAGGCAGTGCCAGGAAGAAAAAAAAGTGAATGTAAAACTCTTGCTAATAAATGACTGTATTATGTCTCATTAGCTCCCCATCACCCCACAGAAATCCGCCTCTGCATCTCCGCTCGTGTATTATGTACTCACATAGCAGGGTATATCTGGTGGGCTCCTAAAGAGGGTGGCCGGGGTAGAAGAGGTGCTACTCTGTTAAGCTCCATGCACAATGAAGGCACAGTTGATGAGGAAACTAACAAACCTCACATAGTGATGAGCAACAACATGGCGAAGGGAGGATTTGATACAGTCAACTAGATGTGCTGTAAATACCCTATGGCTTGAGTAACAGCTGGGGTAACAATGGCTGAACGCTTTGCTTTACTAAATATCACAGGTATCAGTGGCCAAATATGATTTCAGTCCAATGAAGAATACCCAAGAAAACCAAGAAGAATATTTTTGAAACTATTGTCTCAACAACTTATGAAAGCTCTTTTAATTACAAATGTCACATTCTGATGCTTCAAAATATTTTTGACAGCTTATAAACTGGAAGAATCTTGAGAACCAGAAGAGCCTTCAAACAAAAGGAAGAGTCACTGTGTTATGTGTGGTAGGAAAAAGAATGTTGTTACCACAACTCGTCATGGTCAGAGTAAGTTGTTTGTATGCAAATAGCATTTTTCTATCGTCCGTGAAAAGTGTGCATGTAACAATAGGGATGAGTGGAAGAAACAAGAAGTGTAAATTTTGTTTTACATAACAGCAATATCATCACATCTAATAAATAACCAGAGTACGATATGCTACATGCTGTATGAGTAACATGTTTCTGATAAACACAGGCAGGCCTAGTACAGAACTGTGGAGAGAGTCAACCATGCAAACCACTGAGGTTACACAATCAATTTGAGCACTTCAGGGCTAGTAAATTTCTTGCTGTGATACAGACTATGAAGAAAATAGAAGACTAATACTAGTAACTGAAAGGTCTGGTTGGTTTGTGGGGGTTGAAGGGACCAGACTGCAAAGGTCATCGTCCCAACTGAAAGGTCTACCACTTTTGAAATGCTTCTTGAAATTGCAGCACTCACAGTCTTGTTGAAACTAGCCAACATCATAGGCAATGGGCCTAGGTGTATCTGTCACAGTTTCCGCTTTAGCTGAGCTCCAGCTTCAGTTCTTCTATGATTTTTCGAAAAAAGAATTACAAATTATCTGCCAGTGCACCTGAAGTGTTTGGATTTATGCTTTTGCTCTTAAAGCCTTTTTAGCTTGTTCTTGTGACACTTTATAGGGAGACACCATGATGTCGTCTGCCAGTACTGAGATCACAATACAGGATTTGACAAGGAAATGTGTTATCACTCATGTGCTGAATGCAATCACTCCATCTGAGTCTATGACTCATTACAGTGTCTTCTAGACTGTTCATACTTTTCTCATAAGTTCTGTAATATTATTTATATAGTCTTCACCGAGATTCAGGGCATATATTTTCAGACTGATTAAACTTGTTTAGCATAATTCTAGCACAGATATGTCCAATGGTATATTGGTGACTCCCTTTGTTCACTCCCACTGATAGTGCAGACAATGTGCCACACTCGTCAAACACAGCAATCAGCAAAGCTCCTGTTAGCTAGCATATTGTGGCGGCCTTTTGCTGCATAGCTGTCTTGTTTCTTCCTTCATGCATTTACTTCAGTCCTAAGCTGTTTTTCCTACCATGTGACCAGATACCTACATACTCTAGTTGTTGGCTACCAGTACAGGACAATAATTCAGTCCCTAGCAAGGCTTCTGCCAAACTAGCCTCACTCTCAGTCTTCACCTTCTCTTCACAGCATCAACATTGGCTTCTGTTCTGTGCTTGCACTGTGATGGACAAGCAACGCGGAGATGCTTATCATGAAGTTTCACAACACATCCATGTCATCTCTATGCTTATTGTGCAGCTGGGTGTGTAAATCAATGTTTTGTGCTGTATCTTCTGCCATATATGATTAATTCTGCACCTCGAGGTGAGAAATATCGGTGTCATGCTGGTGATTCTCTGAGGCAAGCTTGTGACTTTGCTCAGTGTCATTATTCCAAATGCACCATGCCTTTGTCTAGTGCCATCACACTGGCGGGTGACTTACATCAGCATTTGTAAATTTTGAGCGTGTCACATTTTTCATAGTAGTGTAGTCATTAAATAAGTGTGTTTCTTAACAATTTGTGGACCCTGTTCCTTGAGCAGTGGCCCCTTTGCCTTGTTTCACTATTTCGTAATCAAACTTGTCAGTTAGGTAACAAAACATTCCTACAGCATCATTACCTTAGTCTAGTGCCCAGGCTGAAAACTTCTGCCACAGATAGACATTTGACACCCATGCCTTCTGGAAGCCATGCACCCTGAACCGCCACGAGTCTCAGTCTTTGCTCTTGCTTCAACAAGTCAACATCTCCCAACTGCTCTCTTGGCAGCTCAACTCACACAATGCCATGTGGCTTGTGACCTTGGCTACCGCCGCTCACCAGAGTTTGTTTCATCAGTGAAATTTCACTTTCGGAACCAGTTTACCATAGTTTCTCACAGTCCAGTATGTAAAAGGTATTCCACCACATCTTCCACAGCTCTTTTCTGGGCTATGCTTTCTCGGAAGACTCCATGGTTCTGAGTGAAGGCTGATATTGGACACCTGGTTCATCCTCCATCTATCAGCACTGGATTAATAAGCGAGTGCAGCAATCGTTCAGTGCAGTTACAACCAAGTACCAAGAGACTACCTTACCCGGTTCACGCCCGGTCATTCAGGCACTCCTTTCCCACCACGTGCACCACAAATCCCTTTCAGACCGTTCTCACTCCCTTCACCATCAGATGAGTCTGTTTCACTTCATTAATTTAAATATCTGCTCTCTTTTTATTTTAAGCACTTTTTACTTTACTATTATGCATGAGGTACGAATGCTAGCTTGTGAAGCTCCAATCCACCTAAATGTAACAGGCTCCCTGTGCAATGATTTCAGTTTAATATTTTTTAGTATTCATTTCTGGAACTACAAGATGTGAACTTCATCCCAACAACATCATTTGCAATAGTTTTATTCAGGATCTATTGATATATATTGCCTTAGCAAGGGATGCAAACACTGTAATTTGTTGCTAACTAAACTACACTACCATGAGCCTAGATGCTATTTAATTCCATAAGTTAAATTCATTATTCTCCTAATTTTTTTGTTTTGTTGTTGTAGGTAGATCTCTGGAATAAAGTAGAGATTACTTTTGTCAAAATCAATCTAAGTTCCATTTCTGTCCCCATGAGAGTCTGCCAAACAGCTTACGCATTCCTTTCAGTGCTTAGTATTATTATGCTGTTCGTTTACTTGTTTAAATTTGCACATGCTTAGAAGCATGCTTACAGAGCTAGGTTATGGATCTGATTTCTGCAGTTTTAGTCACTAACAATAAAAAAGTAAACAAAATCACTCCTTCAATACAGAGCACAGATATGACACAATATTTGCTGTGGATACTCTCAAGTCCTTTACTAAAAATTGTGATTATTATGGTATCTTTACAAATCGACTGGTATTGTTTGTACTTCCCCATATTAAATGGATCAGACTACTTGTTCTGGTTTTGAAGAGTGGCCCTCTTGCTTTTTATGAGGTTTTGAAAGCTATTGCCTGGGGAATGAATCTTTATCAGTTCAGACTTTTGAGTGGTATAAAGATTGCTGTGGTGAGTACTGAAGAAAATCTTCTGCACCAAGGCTTTATGATTCTGCAGTGAGTTGAGGTCATCCTTCCAGTGCCTCAACATGTATCGAACCCTAGTAAGAATGGTGATATTGTACTCATCCTTCAGATTTTCAGCTGAGGAGAGTATGTATTCATAAAACTAACTTTAATCCAGCATAAAAATTACATAGGTCTCTGACACTGTCTAGCTTTCATTGCCATCAGTTACCTTATACTTCCCTTATTTTGTCCTGATATTTGTTTTTCAGCTCTTGAAAATGTATCTTCTTCACTCTAGACAATGTAACCTTAGATGGAGGTAGACAGGTTTTTCTTTTATCTTCATTGAGAGTTAAAATTTCATTGTTGCTTTCATCAAACCAGTCTTGTGTTTTCCTTTTCTCTACAGTGATTTTCTGCTGATCCTACAAAGTCATTTTCAAATGTGGTCCATTCTGCATCTACTACTTTCTTTTTGCTGGGTGCTGAATCAGCAGACCTAAAATACAATTCTGGTACCCTGTGGTGGCCATTTCATTCTGAAGTTTTAATACTTCAAATTTCATTCCAGATGGATTGATATATGAATATTAACTTTTCAATGTATAAGATAACCTGAGGCAAACAATAAGAAGTTTGTGGTCTGTTTGACAACTGCCAATCTTATTCATTGTCTTTGTAATGAAAATAATTTCTTAACATGTAACTGTGTGATGACTTGCAAACAGATCTTCATGTGCTAAAAAACTTAAATATATATTATTTTTTATGTACAAAAAATATAAAAAATATGTATCAAAATGCAAAAGTATTTTGTTTCAATATTACAAAACTGTAAATATGTATGATAAAAAATCATTCACAAATCAAGCTGACATAGCTGTGGATTCAAACAATTCACTGTTGCACTGAACTCTCAAAGTTTTCCATCACAAACTGATGTCAGTTGATTCAAAACAATGCACAACACTGCAAGAATGATCTTTCAACATCGCGTGATGATAATCTTGCCTATTTCATCAAAGGAATGTCACTGGCATACACATTTTCCATTTCACCATTATCTACTTCCCCTTCGAAAACCTAGGAAATTTTACAAATAGTATGAACTCCACCATTTTTTTGAACACATTTTCAAATTTCTATTTAATGAAATCCACTTTTGGGCCTTTGAGTGAATTAATTTTATTCTCAATGTCATGTACTTCATTAACTGTCTCAATTAACAAGCTGGTTGATGTTTCTAATTTTTTAATGAAACAAAAAACTCAAACTTGCCGATATGTAAGACAATTCATTTCTTAGTGTGTTGTCATTGAGTAAATTCTGAAGAATTTCATCTGAAGAAGCGTCATCTTGAATTAGTTCATCAGTCACCAATTTAAAATTCCAAAACCATGTCCTCCAAGGAGTAGCGATGGGTCTATGAGGAAGTCCAAAATCGGGAAGTTTGGCTTTGATAAATCTGTTCTTGGTACTTTCACAAACACCTTTTTGCCATTTGAGATCAATTTGTCCACTTCAGGATACAATTTACATACCCGCTCACATACTTCATATACACCATGTACTATACATGTTGTGTATATCATATGTGGGAAGATTACAGAAAGACCTTCGGCTGACTGCTTCATGTATGGTGCAGCATCCATAAGTAAGAGGAAAACACTAATTTCATGCCCTTTGGTCATAAAAACTGCAGAAATTCATTGAATAAGTCAGCCACTGTTACATGATTCAAGGATGGTTTTTCTTTATAGGGTAATAGAAATCAACATTTGGAAACTATTTTATCATTTACTATCACACCTACCACAATGTTTTCCACTTTTCTTTTGCTAGAGTCTGCTGATTTGTCAATGCTTACCTAAGTATTTTTATTTTCGCAGTCTGCTCTGACCTTTCTTAGCATTAATTCACAAAAGGCGGCCACATAGAATTTTTTTTAATATTGATTCTTCTGCTGCTTCAAAATTTGTGTATTTCAAGAGAAAATTTTGGGGCACTGGACTTCTCAATTTCAATAAAGGAACATCAGATGAAAGACAAGTGTTGCATGAATTTGCATAACATTTGGAACTTTTTGAAACTATGGTTTCAGAAGAGGAAGCTGCTTCACCTAAAACAACTTGTCTAGAAGTTGTTCATGAAATGGCCATTCTATGTTTACTACCCACTAAATGCTGCAAAACTTGAGATCACTGGTCTGTGTTTACTATTTCCCACATTCTGAGAGAGCAGAATTCTTCCTCCACTTGTAAAGATGCTATTAAATTCAGCAACATATTGTTGCAAACAAGCACGAAAACCTAACTTCACTTTCGGCATTATGTTGCCAATCAATTCACTTAAGTTACCATAATGTACAAACACTGTTTTGATAAGACAAGGGCAATGACTGCAGACTGTTGTGTACACTGGATCAGCAGCGCACATCGTAAGTAAGTTAGTCCACTTCCAGATCACAAAGTAATACGTGTAGTGGAGATCACTTACTATATGTTACATTCATAAATAAAATGTGTTATTACAGTTCTTTTATCTATGAGAAAAAATTATTTACATAATAATAAGTTCCCTAGTGATGAAGTAATCAATAAGATACTAATATTTGCATTTACATATGCATTTAATTGCATAATGTTCTGGTAGATAGAACAGAGTGTAAGTGGTGAGGAGCTCATGATCAGGGCAAAGATCAGGAGGTATTAACCTACTACCCTACAGCTGATTGGTACTTTACTATTACAAGTCACCAAGTAATGGGAAGTTAATCCACCACTGGCACCTTGTGGAAATACTGTTTAGAAGGTCTACAAAATGCTTCACAGAATGCTCATAATAATTTAAGGTGGTAGTGTAAGTGGAAATTAATGCCATAAAATTGTATCTACACAAAGGTATGATCCAATCACTTACTGCAATAGAAGCAAGCCAATGTTCATTTATAAAGTTAGTTTTCATTTGAAACTAATATCATGAATGTGACATTGTCCATTTGATTTCCGCATACAAAAAAATATGGTGCACTCTATTCTGCTCTTAATGATCTTCACAACAAGAATTAGAACAGGGCATTACTCACATCACAGATGAGGTACTGTGCAACAGACAGGTACATTCGAAAGATCGTTTGACAGTAGACAAAGTTAGAGGACGAAATCCTTCTTCAGCTTTAGAAAAACTCATGCACATTCATACACAAACTTACGCTCTTGTAAAAGTTGTCCAAAGGTGGTTAGTCACTGAAGTCAACCACTTTAAATTCTAAGGACTGTGGGTAGAGGTAACACTTCCTTAGAAGTCTCATATTTAAGATCATGCGCTGCTACCTCTACAAGAATGGTCTGCACTGCCTCTGACACTGGCACCCAAAGGCTTGTTTACTTTTGTTACTTTCACTCTATTATCTCATACTGTACTGTATTTTGTGGCAACTCTGCACATTCACGGAGAATATTCTCAGCTCAGAAGTGGACGGCCAGACTGATCTGTGGTATCAGTTCATGAACTACGTGTAGGTCACTGTTCAGGTGTCTCAGAATTCTGACTGTTGCCCCTGTTCATATATTCTATCATGGTATTCATTGTTGACAATATTGACTTTTTCAGAAGAAATTGTAATTTCATTCAGTGCACACCAGCTGGAAAAATGAAGTAAACTTTGACAACATTTCCTTAAGCCCTGTACAGAGGTATGTGCATAATTCAGCAGGTTTCATTTTCAATAAGCTTCCAGCAAAACTAAAAATTTGAGTTACAAACCCCAAGTATTCAGTATTCAACCGTTCCTTGTGGCTCACTACTCCTATACTGTACAGGAGTTTGTTGCAGTAGTTGAGAACTTTTCTTTGTAATGTGATATTTATTTATGCACACTTTTTTTGGTGTTTTATTAATTCATTAATTCCTTGTCAATAATGTTTTAATAAGCATTCTGTAAACTACATACTGAGTTGTTCGACAATAAAGTAGGTTGGCTCATATGGTCAAATGGAACTTGCTATGGAAATAAATAAAATAAATCAACACACATAGCCACTGCCATCTCTCCGAGAACAATAAGTAGTATCAGAGCCACAATGTTCTGCTACAATGGGTACTGGTCCAGTCATCAGAAGCTTTAGCTATCACAGTATGGCACAGCTCGCAAACTTTTTTACTTTTATTTATTTACAACATGCTCCATTACATTATTTATAATACTACATGAATATACTGTGTGTGTGTGTGTGTGTGTGTGTGTGTGTGTGTGTGTGTGAGTGTAGTGTAGTGTAGTGTAGTGTCTGTGTTGGATGACGATGATGATGATGATGATGATGAGAGAAGGGAGAGAGTGAAGCCCGGGCCTGGCACATAGCCTTCTCCTCGCGAATAGCCCCAAGGGGGCTTAACGTCTTGGTCCAATGGACGAACCCCATCAACAGGGTCACATGCCCTCACTTCATTAGATACTGCAGAGGGGTTTGGTACTGAAACCAGGACAATGGTGTAACACCTGGTGATCAGGAACTTTACGTCACCAAGCCACCACCTCTCCTCCCCTTGCTGGTCAAACACTAGCAGTGAAAATTTCTTCCACAACCAGGATTCAAACCAGCTTACCCCCAGGTCCCACATAAGCATGCATTAGTGACCTCAGAGGTGGGTACAGGTCGTGCATTGAAAAGGAATCATCAATGAATGCGATCACAATAAACGCTTCCTACTCATTTTTATTAAGAAACATAATTTGGAGAAGTTATCCACATCTAACAATGCATTAGTCAAATTAGTATAGGCAGTAATAGTAAGATGTTTAATGACAACATACTTGCACACTCTTGCACTTGACTGACTAAATATGTAATGGAATTATGAGACAAAACTCCTAGCCTTCACTTACCTTCTGGAGGCAAAACATCTAGTACTGCCAACAGACACACACAAAACAAAAGAAACTGTTGTAGCTTTCAGAACTATTAATTCCTTCCTTGGAGAGGAGTGAGAAATGTTAACAAGGAAGGCAGGTCATTCAGACCCTGAGTTTGAGAGGAATCCACCAGATGTCACTAAGCAGTTCCCCCCATCTTGTTCTCGAGTCTGACTGAAGTGAAAATCCATTTTAACCTTCCCCAACCCATGTCTCCCTTCGCCCCATGAAAGAAACCAATAGTTCTGAAAGCTAGGATGTTTTCTTTTATTTTTATATGTGTCTATCAACAATATTGAGTATCTTACCTCTTGAAGGTAGTCTGGGGGCCAGCAATTCTGTTTCATAATTTTATAGCTGTACTTTTTGAAACACATCGAAAGTTCATACACCAACCTGTCAGCTCCAGTCTTGGGTAACTGCTGTCTGACTCATCTCCAGTTTCTTCAGAATGGCTTCCTTTAGATGAGCAGTTACTTGACATATCATCAGCTGGCACAAAATTTTCCACACTCATTGTCTGTACGTCAAAAACTGAACCACTTTCGTGAAGTCCATTGCTTGCTGTCTTGCGAGGACTTTTTGTTGGAAGATTTGTGCTTGTAGCATTAATAATCTTAATTGTTTTTACGTCTGATAAGCTATTCAATTTGACAGGTAGAAGAATAGATCGTGGGTTGCCGGATACAGATGTTAACCGCAACACTTGTTGAATATTACTGGTCTTCAAATTACTTATATGTGCATTTGTGTTGATAGCTTGTTTCAGTTTGGGCGTTTTGGCAGGGACATCTGTAAATGAAAAGTTCTTGACATTCTTCACAGCAGATACTGTGTGACATAGTAGCTAATGAAGCTAACAAACATTACAAAATTTATTGTTAAAAATACTAACAACAAATGAACTAACCTCAAATATGTAGGCCCATTATAAATATTATTAAATAATAGAAAGTCCACTATGGACTACTGACAGTATTGTGAAAATGATAGACTGCTACTCACCATTTAGAGGAGACGCTGAGTCGCTGACAGGCGCAATGAAAAGACTGGTATACATTTACCACACAGAGAAGATGCTGAGTAACTGACAAGCACAAATGAATAGCAGTCTTTTCGTTGTTCCTATCTGATACTCAGTGTCTCCTCTCTATGGTAAGTAGCAATCTATCCTTATCATAATATTTTTATAAACATTATTGCATCACCAACAAGTCAGTTAGTAAATTAATTCCATCTTGCAGAGCTCATTCAAACTGTTTCATCACAATTTTGTGTAGAATGAGCTGATTAATTCCCTGGCCCTGCCGTTTGATGATGTGGAAGAGAAATGTTATTTGTAGTTTCTACACTGTTGAAACTACTAACATATGAATTTTGTGCACCATTAATGTGGCACAGCACTCACAGAATCATTCAATGGTACAGTCTATAATAATAATAATAATAATAATAATAATAATAATAATAATAGTTTGTGACATTGCTTCTTTCTTACTAGTTCTGGAATACTACAGAGTACTTCAAAATTTTCACTAAAAATTCCTTAGGCATGAAAAAGGCAATGAAAAAGGAAATGAAATAATATGCATGACAAAGAAAGCAACAACAACATTGTGCGTCACTTGCCTGCATCTTTTTGGTAGAAGACTGGCACAAATTTTTCTGCAACTTTGACTATATTTCATAGCTATCAAATGATGTACCACAATGGTTAAGTAACTGGGCTCTCATTAGAGAGGAGTTGGGTTCAAATATCCATCTCACGATTCAGATTTAGGTTTTCATTGGTTTCCCTAAATCATTTAAGGCAAATGTGAGGGTGGTTCCTTTCAAAAGGACACAATCCATTTTCTTACCCATTCTAGTCCCATTTGAGTTGTGATTCATCTCAAATAGTCTTCTTGTTGATGGAATATTAAACACTAAACTTCCTTCCTTTACATTTGTAACCTGTTGACTAATACGGTAATGATACTTCACACTAATGTATACCTGGAGCTTACTGAACCCATGTGGCCCCTTCTTCTTCCCTTATATTCCAAACAAAATTCCGTTGCTGCTACTATAATTAGCACTTGATATTGTTACTGCACTAATTAGCTGATCAGGATGGAAAATTACATGTTCTTGTATAAAAGTTCAAATTAAAATTACTATATACTTAGCACCATTTACATTTCCTTGGGGTTTGTAAACTGAATTTACGAATAATCTGAATTTTAGATTATAATAATTAAGGTGCAATCACTCTACTTTTCTGAGCATAAAATTATCTTTATTTATTTTATTATATGAATGATCAAATTAGTTTTCCATGAACAATTCTAAATTGCTATGTAAGAAGATGATAATATCATACATACATGGGGAGGTAACTATTAATAATTGTAGATTTTTAAATAATGGTCAATATGATTGCCTTGGATGTACAGCACACATTTCTAATGATTCTTTTCTGCAATTCTATTATTCCAGGATTTCTACATTTAGATTAAATGTGCCAACTTGTGCTCTGTCCAGGCTAAAATGTTTTATTTTGTCCCCACAACATCTACAGTTATTCTGCAGTTTTGTTTGTGACAACTAATTGTTCTAACATGCATAATGCAAACATAAATTACTGACACTGTATGCAATGTAACCTGATCACCTCGCGTGCTTTTGGACAGTATGTAGGTAATAAATCTGTCCCTTTAAGCATCTGGATATTTCCATTGTTGGTTTTGCTGTTTCCCGTCAGGCTGTCAGAACACTGTTGGACAGAATCATCCTATTTCACGATAACACCTGGACCCCACTGCCAACTGGACAAAGGCTACACTTCAGCGATTTGGTTGGGAAACACTGCAATATCCTACGGAGGATATTGCAGTGTTTCCCAACCAAATCGTACAGCCTGGGTCTTTCAATGTGTAATTTTCATATCTTTGGTGACCTGAAGAAAGACATGAGTGGATGTTGGTTTCAGTTGATCAAGGAAGTGTAAGAGTGGGTGTGGTTGTGTGTCTGTCAGTGACCGACAGCTTCCTATGAAACAGGAACTGATCATCTTGTCTCCCAGTGGGATAAACTTCTTAACATATGTGATGATTACTTTGGAATTGAACCATTCCATGGGCCCGTTGTGGCAGGTGTTTGGTTCTCATTTGACTACCCCTTGCACCTACAAAAGAAGACTACCTCATATGTCATTTCACATACAGACATGGAATTCCACGTGAACTATGCATTCATCAGCATGGTCGGTCTTCAGCATAACATATGATGTTCTATTAGAGAATATACAGTGATGCACAGCAACCTATTAGATATCAATTGAAAACTGATGTGATATAGTGAGCAAATACTAAAAACCAATTATCAAAGATGACTGGTAATGGAAGACAGATGTACAGATATGTAACAAAATACAGTACATATTCTAAACAGTTGGTCTGCTAATATCCTTTGACAATACCAACATAAAATCACTACTAAATATATAATAGTTACCAGGCAACTCAATATTAAACAAAGATGATTAGATAAAAGTAATCGAATAATAACAGTTAATACTATGGCACTACCAAGTCTGTTGTAACACAATAAAACAAAAAAGGACCACTCATTATTATTATTTTCCCCCTCTCCCGCACACACTTCTGAGACTTGGTGTTCGTAAGTGAAGTGTAACAAAGCCCCACACACATTTGGTTGGAACAAATATACTGTCACAGAAGAAGCTGAGTAGCACAGCCACTGTGGTGTAGTGGTTATGATACTAGACCGTTGCATGGAGGGTCGTGAGTCCAAAACTCACCTGAACTGTAAAATTTCAATTTCTATATGCGGTTCGAGGACATTCTAGAAGTATCCACAAATGTCAAGAATCATTGTACTGGAATGTTCTGTAACTATATATATACAGTACATGTTTTGGCCAGAGGGAGTTTGCTCCGCACTCTTGTATGTGCAAGTGCTGAATAAACTTTCGCTAAGTGAAGTTAGTGTTTATCATTTCTAATTACACCTTCTTCTATGTGACATTATTCTGGTGGAGGCACTGAGTATTGGGAATTGTGATAGCGCACATTATCGACGACACAGTGGCTCCAATCAGGCCACAACAGAGCCGCCGTTTACATGGCAAGAAACCAGAGTTTGAGCCATATTCAACAGATCGCAATCTATTGGAGACAGAAGAAGAAGAAGAAGAAGAAGATGATACGATGACTGCAACTGTGTGCCACCACATGAGACATCCTTCTGGGTTCTCTGGTGATGACGGCCAAGATCCAAACAAGTGGCTGAAGGTATATGACCGTATAGCCAAATTTAACAAATGGGATGACACCATGTGTTTGGCTAATGTATTTTTCTACTTGGAGGGCACTGCCAAGTAATGGTATGAGAACAATGAGGAGAGTTCACAAGCTGGGAAGCATTCCAGGCAGAACCGCACAAGTATTTCGGCGACACACAACGACAGAAGTGCAAGGCTGAAGATAAATTAAAGTGCAGGGCACAGCTTTCAGGAGAAACTACAGCATTCTACATTCAAGACATCTTGGAGCTGTGTAAAATAGTGGATCATAGAAAGAAGGAGGAAGATAAGGTTGCACATCTCATGAAGGGTGTTGCTGAGGACATGTATCAAGCTCTACTCCTGAAGGAGGTTTCGACAGCAGACGACTTCATAAAATGGTGCCAGTATATCGGCCCAATGCATCAAAAAAGAATCACACGTAACAGGTGTGAACGGCTTCCAGATGTCATATCGATGTCTGTGATAGAAGAAGAAACTGATTTCACAAGTGTTCTTCGACAGATAGTGAGAGAGGAAGTTCAGAAGGCACTTGGATTGCACAGCGAGCAAAAAACTGAGACACTTGAAGAGGTCATAAGGGAGGAAGTGAAACAGACATTGAACCCAATCTCTCATCCTTCATTTCCCTTTAAAACAGTGAAAAATTCGAGACCCAGGCAAAGTTACATTCCTACAATGCTGCATGAGGAACCTGTTTGGGCACCAAGGAAGACTGATATCTGGAGGACCCAGGTAACCAACCAGTATGTTTTCACTGTGGACGACCAGGACATGTGCTGCACTATTGTCGAGAAAGGTGGCAGATATTTGATGATGCCCACACCAGAAGACAGCAGACCTATCTTAGCCGACGCCAACTCTGGGACGATGAAGATGAACAAGAAGATGTGGGTGAAGGATGACATAGGTCACCATCACCGCAAGATAGCTGCTGCAGAGGATGCTCCCCAATACGCCGATCAAGGTCTCCATCGCCGTTTAGAAGCTCCAACCGATCACCTAGCTGCCACAACATGGAAAACTAAAGGGTGCGATCTTCCTCGGAGGTGAGGTCACTGAAGAGAAAAATCCTCTGCTGTCGATCACAGGAAACTACGTAGATATCCTCATGGATGACTGACCAGCCCAAGCTCTTGTGGACTCCGGAGCATCATATTCAGTCATTTTGGACAAGTACTGTCGCCAGTTGCAGAAAACCATATTCGCCGACAACAAAACATCTCTGCTGAAGGTGGCTAATGGGAAATATGTAAAACCTAAGGGAAGATGTGTCATTGGTGTGGGTATTAAGTGGCCATATACAGCCCTTAGAATTTATTGTCTTACAACAGTGTAGTTATGACGTTATTCTCAGATGGCACTTTTTGAAAGCTTCTCAGGCAATTATATATTGTGGTCACTCGAAGAATATGCTAGACGAGATGAGATACTGTGTGCAGGAGGTTGCAAATCCGAGTGTGTGGAGACTATGTGTGCTGAATGAAGTGATCATTTTTGTAGTCACCACTAGAAAGGTAACTGTCATGTGTCATGCCATGCATCAACCCACAGATCTTGTAGTGGAATGTAAGAGAAGCATAGTACTGAAGAATAACTTGGTCATTCGAGCCTCTATCATCTCATTTAAGAACGGATTCGGGGAATTGTGGATAATTAACTTTTGCTGAGAACCGCAGATCCTTCCAAGACGCATGTGCGTAGCAAATGCTGAGCCGTTAATTGCAGAACAGCTGAGCATCATAGAAACCTCCCATGCTGAGTCTGTGGGTGAAATTAGCACTACCACTACGAGACAAGATTTTCTAGCTCGACTATCACCGGATCTCACTAAGGAACAACAGAAGAAGCTACTTTCCATTCTTCAAGAGTTCTCTGAATGCTTCAGTCCACAGGTGAAGAGCAAATTAGACAAATCGACAGTGAAGTACCAGATTAGCACTGGAGACCATCAACCAATAAGCCAGCGATCATACTGTGTGTCAGCAATGGAACGTCGTATAATTCGCGATGAGGTAGAGAAAATGATGAAGAACGACATCATTCAGCCTTCAGAGAGCCCATGGTCATCACCAGTGGTTCTCGTCAGGAAGAAGGATGGCAGTTGGAGCTTTTATGTTGATTACAGGAAGCTTAATAAGATAACTAAAAAGGACGTTTATCCTCTTCCACGAACTGACGATATGCTAGATTATCTGAAGGGGGCTAAGTTTTTCTCAACCATGTACATGTACTTGGGATACTGGCAAATCGAAGTAGATGAGGCTGATTGTGAGAAAACTGCATTCTCAGCCCTGAGGGCCTGTATGAGTTTAAGGTAATGCCAATTTGGTTTGTGTAATGCACCAGCAACTTTTGAATGGATGATGGATAATCTTTTAAATCACCTGAAGTGGACGATGTGTCTTTGTTAATTAGATGATATTATAGTGTTCTCAGAAATATTTGATGAACACATAGAAAGACTGAGGGCCGTTCTTAAGTGTCACCAACAAGGCGGACTGAAAATTACTCCAAGAAAGTGTCTCTTTGCAGCAAATGAAATCAAAATACTTGGACACCTTGTGTCAAACGAAGGTGTGCAGCCAGACCCAGAAAAGGTGAGGTCTATGAGGGAATTTCCTATCCCTAAAGGTATTAGAGATGTGAGAAGCTTCCTCGGATTATGTTCTTATTACCGTCATTTTATCAAAGACTTTTGTATCAGAGCCAGGCCATTCCACGAGTTGTTAAAAGATGATGCTAAATTTATCTGGAGTGGTGCACAACAAAATTCTTTCAATGTGCTGCGAAAAGCTCTGACTGACCCTGTAATTGGTCTGTATGATGAGAGAGCACCTACAGAACTACACACAGATGCCAGTGGGTATGGGATCGGTGCTGCTCTGGTGCGAGTATCGGATGGAAAAGAAAAGGTTATAGCCTATGCTTCTAGAACACTTACAAAAGCCAAGAGAAATTACTCAACTACAGAAAGAGAATGTCTTGCTGTGATCTGGGCCCTGCGCAAATTTCGACAGTATCTCTGTGGAAGGCCATTCACAGCTGTTACAGATCATCATTTACTTTGTTGGTTGACAGGTCTTAAGGACCCAACAGAATGACTCGCCGGGTGGGCGCTTCGTCTTCGTGAGTATGACATTGCCATAGTGTACAAAAGTGGAAGAAAACACCAAGATGCCGACTGTCTCTCAAGAAACCCTGTGCAAGAACTTCAAGACTTTGATGACGATAATGACTGTCCTTCTGCACTCCACGATCTCTCTGCTGAGCAGAAGAAGGACGCCAAGACGTCTCATATTATGCTTGCCTGAAATCGGTCAGAGGATGTGAAAGGACAGCAGTTAATGGATTACTTTGCAAAAAAAACTTTGATCCGTTTGGAAACAGATGGCTACGAGTGATTCCTAAACACATGCACGTAGATGTTCTACAGATATTCCATGACACACCTGATTCCAGACATTTAGGATTTATTAAGACATACAATAGGATCTGCAAGAGATTTTTCTGGTCGGATTTATTTAGGAGTGTCCGTCACTATGTGTTGCACTGTAGAAGAGTGCCAGAGGAGAAAGGCAGTTCCTCAGACACCACCTGGCCGACATACCAATTTCACCAGCCAAAACGCCTTTCCAGCATGTTGGGATTGACCTCCTCGGGGGATTTCCAATGTCTGCTAGTGGCAATAGATGGATTATTGTTTGCACTGATTATCTGACATGCTACGCCATTACAAAGGCCGTGAAAACAGCTGAAGCATTCGAGGTAGCCAAATTCATTTTGGAAGACATTGTATTAAAACACAGTGCCCATAGGTTGTTAATTACGGATAGAGGGAAAGTTTTTCAATCAAATCTTGTGACGGAGATAAACCGTTGGTGCAACATTACTCATCACATGACGACTGCCTACCATCTGCAAACTAATGGGCTTACTCAACACCTTAATAAAACCTTGGCCGACATGCTATCAATGTTCGTCAATGTTGAGCAGAGCACCTGGGATGAGGTGCTACCTTTTGTGACGTTTACCTACAACACCACCAAACAAGACACCACAGGATTTACGCCATTTTTCCTGGAGCATGGGCGTGAGGTGACTACGATGATGGACACTGTGTTTCCGTTACATCCTGATGACGTGGACAATGACTACATCGGCCAGGTGTTAACCAGAGCTGAGGAAACTCAGCAGATAGCTTGACTCTGCACACTGCAGGCTCAAGAAAATGACTGCTGAATGTATGACGCGAGCCACCACCCTGTTATCTACCAGCCCGGTGATCTCGTCTGGATCTTCACTCCTGGTCGGAAGGCTGGTGTCTCTGAGAAACTCCTCAGGCACTACTTTGGACCTTATAAGGTTGTAAGACAGTTGTCTGATGTTACTTATGAAGTTGAAGATTTCGACCCTATCACAAGACGACGAAAGATCAGAGATTACGGTCCACGTCCTTCGAATGAAGCCCTATAAGGATCCTTCAACCCAGGGTAAATTTGAAGCTCCAGCCCACGGGCAACAAGCGCAAAGGTGACGGAGAACGTAGTGGCAAAGGAAGTTCTAAGAAAATCACTGCCAGGGCGAACATCAGTCATCGGGAGTCGGAGTATGCAGGACCGATGACTCGTTCCTGGATTAGGAGGACGTAACACCAAGATGCTGTTCTCTTAAGGAGCGAGCATTGTCGCAGAAGAAGCTGAGCAGCACAGTCACTGTGGTGTAGTGGTTATGATACTAGACTGTTGCATGGTGGGTCGTGAGTACAAAACTCACCTGAACTGTAAAATTTTAATTTCTATATGGGTTTCGAGTACATTCTAGAAGTATCCACAAATGTCAAGAATCATTGTACTGGAATGTTCTGTAACTATATATATACAGTACATGTTCTGGCCAGAGCCAGTTTGCTCTGCGCTCTTGTATGTGCAAGTGCTGAATAAACCTTGAAGTTAGTGTTCGCCATTCATCTAATTATGCCTCCTACACGAAAATATATACCCTTATGTACCTAACACATATTTTTCAAAATAAACAGACAATACATGTCAACAACTGAGTTACAAATATCAGATACTTCAGAAGATAGACAATGTAATGGGAGTATGGTGATAAACTTAAAGAATACTCTACGCCCAAAGGATGCTTTATTTTTAATACAGTGCTTGAATTGTAGAAAAGTTTGGTGACTTAGAGAAACAGACCATTAAACTGACACTGACACACACACACACACACACACACACACACACACACACACACACACACACACACACACAAACTTGACAACAGTTTTCTGTTGCTTTCAGTGGTATTTCTGTTTTGAATTCTACAATGAGGCGGTAAATCAAACTGACACAACTTTTTCTTTTGGTGAAATGGAAATGTTAGAAAAAGCTTAAAATGTAATTTGTCTCCTAAACTATGCAATAAAAGTGTAAAAAGACTGATCGTTAATACCAAACTGACTATAGATCAGCTCAAAAGTTGCTCTGCACAAAACAACTTAGTGTCTAACCAAGTAGCTACCTTTATAAGGCAGTGTACTCAAAGTATTCAGAGTGTAAAGGGGAACAAAAATGTAATAAGCATGAGTACTCCATAATAAATGGCATTATTTCCAAGCTTGCTGATGAACAGGCTCTAAGATTAAACTCAGATAAATGAAATACTATTGTTGTTATGTACAACCATGAGTATGTTGAGAAACCTTAGGACTTTTTGACTCAAAAAAGTTACAGAAGTTAGAAAATGATCTAACTGGATACTTTCAGAAAGACCTTAAAGAATGCATAAGTGACTGGCAGTTTATATTTAATGATTTCCAAACGGAAGATTGCATTGTTATGAATCCTACAGTACTTAGGCTTAGGTCTCGACCTGAAGTTCACAAAGTAGCAACATCAATTAGGCCTATATTAGTGTATTGTATTGACAGTTTAGGTTACTTGATTAACCAAAAACTAAATTACACTACTACCACAGATTGTGTGTGCCAGGGAAAGTAAACAATTAAAAAAATCAAGTGGTCTAATTTCTCATGTGAAAGATATTCAGATTCCTAAAAATGTCATGTTCTGTTCATTTGATGCTACAAACTTGTACACATCCCAGTCCAAGAGTCCACAAGCCTTGTTAGGTAAAATTTTTCACAATACGCAAAAATGGGTGTTCCAAACATAATGGAACTAACAGAGGTACTCACCACTGTACTTTCCCACAAGCACCTCATTTTTAATAGTGATGTCTATAACAGTACTTTTGCCAATATATTCATGGATCATATTGAACATAAAATTGTATTTAACAATGTTGAAATTACACATAAAATCATGTACTATAAAAGATGTGTTGAAGACACTGTTATTAACTTGAAAAAAAGAGACAGCATTGGTCGTATATTTTTTACTATCGCAAAATCGATTTTCAGTCACTGAGTGACCATCTTCAGTGCTAGAAGTTAAAAATTTTTTCACATTACGATCAGAGAGTACAACATAGAAAATCACAATTACATCTGCATATATACATAACACTTGTTAGAAACAAACCTATATTGTATAACTTAAATTAGGATGCACTGTTGTCACTAAGCTTACGGCAATCACATAGACTGAGGTCGCTCTTTACCTGCACTTGTTCAGCAGACCTCGGTGTGACGGGGCTTGACACGCCCTCTATGTGACATGTGTCACGTGAAGACGTAGTATTAATGGTTTTGCGAATTATTAACACTAAATAACTCTTGTACTTTTGTGAATGGTGTAGTACTTCAAATTTAAAATGTACGTACAACACATAGCAGACGCAGGGGAATATCTAAAATACATTGGCGTATTGTTTTTTATAAACTATAAAACATAAAATACACTCCTGGAAATTGAAATAAGAACACCGTGAAATCATTGTCCCAGGAAGGGGAAACTTTATTGACACATTCCTGGGGTCAGATACATCACATGATCACACTGACAGAACCACAGGAACATAGACACAGGCAACAGAGCATGCACAATGTCGGCACTAGTACAGTGTATATCCACCTTTCGCAGCAATGCAGGCTGCTATTCTCCCATGGAGACGATCGTAGAGATGCTGGATGTAGTCCTGTGGAATGGCTTGCCATGCCATTTCCACCTGGCGCCTCAGTTGGACCAGCGTTCGTGCTGGACGTGCAGACCGCGTGAGATGACGCTTCATCCAGTCCCAAACATGCTCAATGGGGGACAGATCCGGAGATCTTGCTGGCCAGGGTAGTTGACTTACACCTTCTAGACCACGTTGGGTGGCACGCAATACATGCGGACGTGCATTGTCCTGTTGGAACAGCAAGTTCCCTTGCCGGTCTAGGAATGGTAGAACGATGGGTTCGATGACGGTTTGGATGTACTGTGCACTATTCAGTGTCCCCTCGACGATCACCAGTGGTGTACGGCCAGTGTAGGAGATCGCTCCCCACACCATGATGCCGGGTGTTGGCCCTGTGTGCCTCGGTCATATGCAGTCCTGATTGTGGCGCTCACCTGCACGGCGCCAAACACGCATACGACCATCATTGGCACCAAGGCAGAAGTGACTCTCATCGCTGAAGACGACACGTCTCCATTCGTCCCTCCATTCACGCCTGTCGCGACACCACTGGAGGCGGGCTGCACGATGTTGGGGCGTGAGCGGAAGACGGCCTAACGGTGTGCGGGACCGTAGCCCAGCTTCATGGAGACGGTTGCGAATGGTCCTCGCCGATACCCCAGGAGCAACAGTGTCCCTAATTTGCTGGGAAGTGGCGGTGCGGTCCCCTACGGCACTGCGTAGGATCCTACGGTCTTGGCGTGCATCCGTGCGTCGCTGCGGTCCGGTCCCAGGTCGACGGGCACGTGCACCTTCCGCCGACCACTGGCGACAACATCGATGTACTGTGGAGACCTCACGCCCCACGTGTTGAGCAATTCGGCGGTATGTCCACCCGGCCTCCCGCATGCCCACTATACGCCCTCGCTCAAAGTCCGTCAACTGCACATACGGTTCACGTCCACGCTGTCGCGGCATGCTACCAGTGTTAAAGACTGCGATGGAGCTCCGTATGCCACGGCAAACTGGCTGACACTGACGGCGGCGGTGCACAAATGCTGCGCAGCTAGCGCCATTCGACGGCCAACACCGCGGTTCCTGGTGTGTCCGCTGTGCCTTGCGTGTGATCATTGCTTGTACAGCCCTCTCGCAGTGTCCGGAGCAAGTATGGTGGGTCTGACACACCGGTGTCAATGTGTTCTTTTTTCCATTTCCAGGAGTGTAGATCGATGATAAGTTGTTAGAGTGCAGAACATATAAATAGCAAAAGATAATGCAAAAGAATAATAAATGAATAACATAAAAAGAGGCGTAACACAGGTTTTTTAAAAAACATAATACCCACCATCTGGCGTGGGAAGTCAGAAGTACAACGTTCGTAATTTATGTAACAAATGTTAATACCAAGGAGTCAAATATATAAAAATAATAACGTTAATACCAAAGAGTCAAATATATAAAAAATAATAACAGTACAAAATTGCCGTTACTTAATAATTAAAATGCCGTGCAAATATAAGGTGCGAACAAGTAGTATACATCAATCATCGAGAAACCATCATGAGGAAGGACAAGTAATAGTGTCACTTATACCAAAATATACATCGTACTTTAGAGAAATTAAACATAGATTATGCACGATATCCAGCACTTATTCAAATAGCACAGGAATTGTTAACATACATTAAAAATAATTACGTAAAGTGATAACTGGTTTGTATTACTTTGTGCAACGCCTACGAGATGTCGACTGTAGTAAAATTATGTTCAGTAGGCGTCCATAAGTTCTGCAAATTACAGAACAAAAAAGGAAGAAGCATCTTTTAAAAAACCGAAATTAGTAATGTTATTAAAACAAACTGAAAACATGTGTGTCAATGCTGTCTCTTTTTTCAAGTATACCTGTTATCTGGTCGTAGTGCACAAGACAACATGGAGTCGCCAATCAATAAAACTGTTATTAACAATATTAGGAAAATGATAGATTGCTACTCACCATAAAGATGACCTGTTGAACTGCAGACAGGCACAATGAAAAGACTGTTACACATCACAGCTTTTGGCCAAAGCCTTCTTCTGTAAAGAAAACACACACACCTCAGGCACACATGATCAGTACCACCAGCAGCTCTGACCAGATCTGTCACTGGTAGTGGTCAGCAATAACTAGCTGTGTGTGTGTGGGATGTGCTTCTTTGTGTGTGTGTGTGTGTGTGTGTGTGTGTGTGTGTGTGTGTGTCTGTGTGTGTGTGTGTGCTGAAGAAAGCTTTGGTCAAAAACTATTGTGTGTAACAGTCTTTTCGGAATGCCTGGCTGCAACTCAACAGGTCATCTTTATGGTGAATAGCAATCTATCCTTTTCCTGATATTGTTGATATTCCAACCTGGAGTTTCCATTGTTAGACGCTATTATCATTCTGAAAAGCAAAATAAATGATGTAAAAAAGTTACACCAATTGTTTAACAGTAAGCACCCTTGTGTTATTTAATGCAGAAAATGAAACAAACTGAGGGATAAATTTCCTTCACCTAAGAATTTCTAAAAATTGTAATGTAAACTTTTCAACTGAAAGCAGAAAAAAAAAGTTTCAACATCTGATGAATTCATATAATGTTAATGAGTAGTTGACTTTCCCACTAGGATCAAATCTAACAGTCATACTGTCATAAACAATATATTTATAGATTCAAGTATGTGCCACAGATCCACTTTAATCCCTTTCTTGAATGGGCTATCTGAACATGATGGACAACTCCTTACACTGCATGACAGGAAACCTCTCAAGAAAGGTATCTCAACCTGGAAATTTATAATATTAATGACTAGAGACTCACTGGAACCCGATGGAATGGAGGAGCCCAGCACACAAGGTGGATGAGGTTAACACTAAATTTAATATATCCATAAACGATTCTCATTCCTTTTGAAGAGGTTTTTCCAAAAAGAGATTTGTTGGCAACAATACTTCCATGCCCCTGAAAAAAAACCTGTATCACAAAGGACTTGCAGTTGGAAAGTCTAATGACACAACAGAAATGTACTGTATGATCCTAAAGAAGTTGATACAAAAATCAAAAGTGTTATACTATGAACCAGAAACTGACACCTCTAATAATTAGGCAAAGACTATTTCGCATATTGTTAGAAGGGAGACAAGGAAGAACGATAGAACTTCTATAAGTCTTCAAAATCAAACATGAAGGAAATCCTCTATGCAATACCAGTAACACAACCATTATTTTCAACAAACATTCCTTGCCAGTGTCAGAACAAGGGCTCTATTAATGAAACCTTAAGTCTTATGCAAAATACGTTCCCTGAAAAATCGTTTAAATACACACTACCCTTATCACAACATCTGAAACTGAAAGAACGATCACCTCTCTCAAGAATAAAAATTCCACTAGAGTAGATAACATGTCTAACAATTTGTTGAAACAGTGCTGTGGTTCTATAAGTAATGTACTTAGCCACATTTTCAATGCATCCTTACAACAAGGAACTGTGCCAGATAGACTCAAAGTGCTATTGTGAAACTCCTCTTCAATAGACATGAAAAACAGAAGTTACAAATTACTGGCCAGTTTCTCTCCTGACTGCTTTTTCAAAGATACTAGAAAAGCTAATGTATACAAGAATTTTTGAACATCTATAGCCTATTGATTTAATATTCTCAGCAAAGGCACAGTTTGGTTTCTGGAAGGGTTTGTCAACCTAACAAGCAATCTATGCTTTCATAAATAAAGTTCCAGAGTCTCCAAATGACAAAAGGGTGTCAACAGGATTATTTTGTGATTTATTAAAAGTCTTTGACAGTGTAAACCTTGAAATATTATTACAGAAAGCTAACTTTTTTAAGTTGTATCAAATAGGTAATTATAGTCATTCCTCAACGACAGGGAGCAGAAAGTAGTATTAGACAGTACAGACGATCTTTGCAATGGTCTGGCTTCATCAGAATGGAGAAGTATCAAATGCAGAATGCCACATGGGTCATTCTTGTTCCTTAACTGTTCCTGACATTTATAAATGTCTTAACACAATGCACAAAGCTACAGTGCAATTTTACCATTTTTGCAGATGACACCAACATTATGATTGATGCTCATATGTGTGAAAAATCTTCTAACAACTATTAACAATATTCTCATCAATTCAGTAAAAGTAGTCTAATTTCAACAAACTCATTAAACTTTAAAAAAACTAACTATATTCAATTCACTGCAACTCCAAAACTGAGGGAGAGTTAATTGTTAAGTGCCACATAGGCAATAGAAAGAGTTAAAACAACAAAATTCCTGGGTGTTACGACTGGCTGCAGATTCGTTGATTGGTTGATTTAAAAGACGGGGGAGGACCAAACTGCTAGCTCATCGGTCCCTCGTTCTGATTAAAATAATTCCTCAAGGATGGGAGTAAAATATCGAGACATACAAAACACAGCTGAAAGAAAGAAGAAAACCACAAGAATGACAGAAGGGCAACAAACACTGAAATGGACAAAATCAGACACGAAAATCACAGAGAGATGCAAGAAACATGTAGAAGAGATCGAAACAAGAGAGCACATTACCATGGCTGGCTCCCATGAGAATAAAAAGGAGAAGCCAGCCACTCTGCAACACATTAAAACCTCAACCCTACAAGCACTAGGCACAGAGGGACAAAGGACATGCGCCAAAACTTAGATCAATGATAAAATCCAACCTCACGAATAGAACATAAAACTAAAGTTGCTACTCAGGCATTGTCGCCCAACACCAAAGGTGGGGTGCTGGGAAAGTTAAAAGTCTGCCGCAGAGTGGCTAAAAGTGGACAGTCCAGCAAGAAGTGGGCAACTGTCATTTGTGAGCCACAGCGACAACTAGGTGGGTCCTTGCGACAGAGGAGGTAACCATGTGTTAGCCACGTATGGCCAATGTGGAGCCAGCAGAGGACAACTGATTCCCTGCTGGAGGACTGCATGGAAGACTTCCACGCATTCGTAGTCTCCTTAATGACACGCAGTTTCTTGTGCGTACTGTTATGCCATTCCGTCTCCCAAAGCCGAAAAACCCTGCGGTGAAAGACAGAACGCAGGTCAGTTTCGGGGATGCCCATCTCCAGAAGCGGTTTCCGTGTAGCCTGATTGGCTAGCCTTTCAGCAACTTTGTTGCTTGGGATACCAATGTGTCCTGGGGTCCACACAAACACCACTGAACGACAGGATCATTTCGGGGCATAGATGTACTCCTGAATGGACATTACCAAAGGATGACGAGAGTAGCACTGGTCAACAGCTTGTAGGCTGCTCAAGGAGTCAGTACACAGGAGAAATGACTTGCCAGGGCATGAGCGGATGTGCTCAAGAGCACGAGATATGGCCGCCAGCTCTGCTGTGAAAATACTGCTGCCATTAGGCAAGGAGTGCTGTTCAATATGCCCTCCATGCACACACGCAAAGCTTATGTTACCACCAGCCATCGAGCCGTCAGTGTAAACCACTTCGTGGCCCCAGTACATGTCGAGAATCAAGAGGAACTGATAGTGGAGAGCTGCAGGGTTAACAGAGTCCTTAGGGCCATGCGAAAGGTCCAGAAGAATCTGCGGCCTGGGTGTACACCACGGAGGTGTACATGAATGGACCTCGAGGAGAGGTCATAACGAGGACTCCAGTTCAGACAGAAAGGACTGGACGTGAACCGCAATCCTAAGCCCTGACCTGGGCTACCGATGCAGGAGATGAACCGCTGTGAGTGGGAGAAGGAGACGGTAATTCGGATGCACATGAGAACTATGAACGTGTGCAATGTAACTGGCCAGCAGTTGTGCACGCCTAACCTTCAATGGAGGGACTCCGGCCTCCAACAGGACACTGGTCACTGGACTCGCTCTAAGAGCTCCTGTCACTAGGCGAACGCCACAATGGTGCAATGGGTCAAGTAAAAGCAATGCTGAGGATGCTGCTGAACTGGTACCAGACGCCCATAGTCAAGGCAGGATTGAACAAGGGGTCTGTGGAGTTGTAGCAGTGTCGAGTGATCTGCACCCCAGTTGGTGTTGCTCAGGCAGCGAGGGCACTGAGGTGCTGCCAGCACTTCTGCGTAAGCTGACGATGGTGAGGTAGCCAAGTCAATGGGGCGTCGAAAGCCAGTCCTAAGAAACGATATGTCTCCACTATAGTGAGTGGATCATTATTAAGGTAAAGTTCTGTTTCCGTATAAACCATGTGACGCAGACAGAAATGCATGACACACGACATCACAGATGAAAACTGGAAGCCATGGGCTAGAGCCCATGACCGCGCTTTGTGAATGGCTCCCTGTAGGCACTGGTCAGCAACACCAGTACTGGAGGAGCAGTACGAAATGCAGAAGTCATCCGCATACAGAGAAGGTGAGACCGACGACCCTACAGCTGCTGCTAGACCATTAATAGCCACTAAAAATAGAGAGACATTCAATAAGAAGCCCTGCGGAATGGCATTCCTGAATACAGGGGGAATTGTGGGAGGCACCAAATTGGACATGAAAAGTACAGAGCAACAGGAAGTTTTGGATAAAAATCAGGAATATGCCCCAGAGACCCCACCCATACAATGTGGCAAGGATATGATGTCACCAGGTAATGCCGTATGCTTTACATAAGTAAAAAAAGATGGCAACCAGATGTTGGCATCTGAAAAAGGCTGTTCGGATGGCAGACTCGAGGGACAGTGGTAGAGCAACCATGGCGAAAGCCGCCCTGACATGGAGCCAGTAGGCCACGTGACTCCAGCACCCAACCCAACTGCTGACACACCATATGTTCCAGCAGCTTACAAAGAAAGTTTGTGAGGCTGATGGGCCGGTAGCTATCCACATCAAGAGGGTTTTGACCGAGTTTCATCACCGGAATGGTGGTGCTCTTCCACCATTGCGATGGAAAGACATCATCACACCAGATCTGGTAGAAGATGATGAGGAGATGTTGCTTGTAGTCAGATGAGAGATGTTTAATCACCTGACTGTGGATCCCACCCGGCTCCGGAGCCAGCAGCTGTGTCGGGGCAATGTGCAATGGCGCTGAGAAGCCCCACTCTGTAAACGGGGCATTATAGGGTTCATTGTGGCGTGTTGTGAACAAGAGGACTTTCCTTCCTTTCCATCCGCCGTTTGAGGGTGTGAAAGGCTGGGGGGTAGTCCTCCGATGCAGAGGCTTGAGCATAGCACTCAGTTTGTTTCGGTAGATAACACACCACTGACGTTAATGCCAGGGTCACCTGTTGGAGTTTGGTACCCAAAAAGACATCTGATCTCCATCCAGACTTGGAAAGGTAACGTATGGTACCCAATGGTTGACACGTACCTCTCCCAACACTCCTGTTTCCATCGTTTTATAAGTTGGGAAACGTGGGCATGGAGCCGCTTAAAGGCTATATGTGCTCTAGGGAAAGGCACTGCTTATGGCGCTGTAGAGCTCGCCGACGCTCTTTAATTGCCTCAGCGACTTCTGACGACCACCAAGGGATGGTCTTTCACCAGGGGCACCCTAAATTGACAAGGGATTGCACTTTCCACCGCAGAAACGATCGCTATAGTGACCTGCTCAATGACAACATTGATGGCACCATGTGGGGGAGATTCAACGGTGACAGCAGAGGTGAAGGCTTCCCAGTCCGCCTTATTTAAAGCCCACCTGGGTAAGCATCCGTGGTTATGGCACTGGGGGAGTGACAGGAAGATGCGGTAGTGGTCACTACCACACAGGTCGTCATGTGCTCTCCAGTGGATAGATGGTAGAAGCCCAGGACTGCAAACCAAGAGATCAATGGCCGAATAGGTGCCATGTTCCACACTGAAATGTGTGGGGGCACCTATATTTAAGAGGCAGAGGTCGAGTTATTACAGTAAATTTTTGACTTCCCTACCTCGGCCAGTAAGCATGGCGCCAGCCCACAAGGTGTTATGCACATTAAAAGCTCCCAAAAGTAGGAAAGGTTTAGGGAGATGATCAATCAGTGCAGCCAATATGTTCAGGGGTACTGCACCATCTGGGGGAAGATATACATTGCAGACAGTTATTTCCCGTGCCATCCTTATCCTGACAGCCACAGCTTCAAGAGGGGTTTGAAGGGACACAGGTTCACTACATACTAAGTTCAGGGCATAGACACGAACTCCACTTGAAAATCTATTATAGTCGCTACGGTTCCTGTAAATCCATTATAGCCGCGGAGAACAGGGGTCCGCATTGCCAGGAACCAGGTTTCCTGGAGGGCAATGCAGAAAGCAGGTGTAAAGCTTAACAGTTGCTGTAGCTCAGCCAGGTGGTGGAAAAACCGCTGCAATTCCACTGGAGGATTACATGATTGTGAGACTGGGAAGGCAGTCTATGCCTCAGGGTCACTTGCTGCCACCAGATGAGTACCTGTGCGATTGACATCCATTGTGTCTGAGGGCCCAGCGAGAGCTAGGTCCTCAACGGACACCAGAATCTCCACCTCATCCTCAGACACAGACACAGAGCTTGTAGGTAGTGGTGGTGTGAGTGCCAACGCTGTGCCTTGATTCTTGGGGGTATTTTGCTTTTAGGTTTCTCTTGCTGCTCCTTAGGTTTGTCCAGCTGGAAGGGCTTCACTGATTCAGTCTCAGGGACTGAGGAGGACCGTGAAGCCCTACAACCAGCTACCTGTGGTTGCTTCAGCCACTGGCAGGTGTCAGCTTTGCAACTGGTAGGAACCTGGGAAGGGAGTGACCCAAGGGATCCCTTCCTGGTGGGAGGAGCCGAAGAAGACTTACGCTTCTCCGGCTGAGAAGTGGGGACTGTCGTCCCCTATGGTTGGGGGGTTTTGCTCCTGAAGTAGGTTGTGCAGGAGTAACAGGGAGGGAAGTGCCACCCAGAATCAATGGGGCAGGTGGAGTCTGATGGCTCTGAAAGCCAACTGTATGCAGCGGAACAGAAGATGGTAGAACCATTGTCGTAGTGGCGGCGTAGGTTGACGTCATATGCACAGGATGTAGCCTCTCATATTTTCTCTTAGCCTCAGTGTAGGTCAGTCAGTCCAGGGTCTTGTATTCCATTATTTTTCTTTGTTTCTGGAGAATCCTGCAGTCTGGCGAGCAAGGTGAATGGTGCTCTTCACAGCTGACACAGATGGGAGGCAGGGCACAGGGAGTATTTGGATGTGAAAGACGTCCACAATACCAACAGGTGACACTGGAAGTACAGCAGGAAGACATATGGCCAAACTTCCAGCACTTAAAGCACTGCATCGGGAGGAGGGATATATATATATATAGCGGTAGACCATCACCTTGACCTTCTCGGGTAATGTATCACCCTCGAAGGCCAAGGTGAAGTCACCAGTGGCAACCTGATTATCCCTTGGATCCTTGGACACTGGTGGATGCGGCGGACAAAATGGACACCTCGCCACTCTAAATTGAGGCGCAACTCATCATCAGACTGCAAAAGAAGGTCCCTGTGAAATACGATACCCTGGACAATATTTAAGCTCTTATGGGGCATGATGGAAACAGAAACATCCCACAGCTAGTCATAGGTGAGTAGTGCCCGTGACTGGGCAAAGGATGCTGTTTTGATCAAAACTGACCCTGACCGCATTTTGGACAAGTGCTCCACCTCCCCAAACTTGTTCTCTAAATGCTCCACAAAAAACTGAGATTCCCCATCAACTCTCGTACATATGCGGTAACGGGGTGAATAAGCTTCGCTGCCATCCTTAGCCTGGCATTCCACCCATGGTGTGGCTGGGGGGGGGGGGGGGGGGGACGATTTGGGGCATATTTATTAGCACTGAAGTTAGACCTTGACTGCTTAGGGACTGGTGGTGTTTGACCACCAGCAATAGTTGATGTAATACGCTTCATGAAGTGTCATCCACCCTGATGCCACCCACTCCAACCACGGGCCCTCCCCACAGGCGCTACCCATCCGCAGCACAGGCCACCCGGCAGGATAGCCATTGCCAGCAGTCCCGATGCCCCAGAGTAATGCGCATCTACTTCTTGGCATACATGGGAAGTTAACAGTGCAGGCATCAGCAGAGCGATCCCTGTGCCGTCAGGGGGCTACAACCAACAGGGTACCTGGTGGCCCCATCACCACAGACTGGCTACTGTGCTGGATATCAAGCACAAATGAGCTAAGAAGTCCATTATCGTCAACAGCACAGAAAGCGATACTGCACAGAGGATGGAAGAAAACGCACCCAAGAGGGTGTCCTTGCCCAACAGCTGGAGAATGAGTGGAAGTGCAGATCCACGTCGACGAAGGATGCAAGACGTCTCAGCGCATGGTGGACACCATGCACCATGTAAGGTGCCCTCCCCAAACTGGCTCGCTCTTCGGAAA
This sequence comes from Schistocerca cancellata, assembly GCF_023864275.1. Lineage (NCBI taxonomy): Eukaryota > Metazoa > Arthropoda > Insecta > Orthoptera > Acrididae > Schistocerca > Schistocerca cancellata. Next base: position 92,485,116 of record NC_064633.1, on the reverse strand, counting down.
AATTTTGAAAAATTGAGATCAAACCCTACAGGGGACCGTGACATAAAGGCCAAAATGTGTGAGACTCCTTTTAGTCGCCTCTTACAACAGGCAGGAATACCTCGAGCCTGTTGTAACCCCTGGACCTGCTGGTGGGGTGACTGCAGAGTAAACTGATCTTACCATACACCAAATCTTCACAAGACACTCAGTTCATCAATTTATGCCATACGTTTTACCTCTGAGAGTGGGAACTTTAACACTATGAAAGCAGCGTACTATGGCTACTTCCATTCTCTAATGATATATGAATTATATTTTGGAGAAGCCAGTCACTAGCAAAGAAAATACTCTTTGCCCAAAAAAAAAAAAAAATGAGAGGTGTAGACTGTAGATCTAGAGGCAGAAATATTTTCTGGAAACTAAAATGTTCTTGTTACTACTTCTCAACTTACATGCTCACTTATGTGTTTCATCAGTAAAAATACTGAGTTGTATAAAAGAAATAGTGAATATCGAACTATGGAAAATCCAGGATGGAATGTAACAATTATGTGAAAAGGAAAGTTCCTACTCACCATATAGCGAAGTTGCTACTCACAATATAGCGAAGATGCTGAGTCGCAGATAGGCACAACAAAAAGACTGTCACAAATATAGCTTTTGGCCAGTAAGACCTTCGTCAAAATTAGATGACATACACACAAAACACACTCGTGCAAACGCATCTCGCACACGCGTGGCTGCAGTCTCAGGCAACTGAGGCCACAGTTGCCTGAGACTGCAGTTGTGCGTGTCAGTTGCATTTGTGTGTGTGTGTGTGTGTGTGTATCTAATTTTGACAAAGGCCTTACTGGCCAAAAGGTATATTTGTGATAGTCTTTTTGTTGAGCCAATCTGCTACTCAGCATTTCCGCTACATGGTGAGTAGAAATAGTGAATATCTTGAATACAGTGCAAGGGGAAGGCACAATTTACACAATGATTGTAAAAATCTGACAATGGTGGAAAAGGATGTGCAGTACACTGGCTACAGATATTAAATGTATGCCTGATAACAAGTCCACATCTAGGGAGCCTCTGAATAAATTTCTTATGGAAATGTCATTTTACATGTTGGCTGAGTTTCTTGGTTGCAATGAAAAAACCTAGAACTTATGCATATTGCAAAAATGATGTAGTATTACTATTGTGCCTTTTGTTATAAGCTCTGTCTGATTGGCGTAAGACTCGAGTGCCAGGGGCCACTTCCGATGGTGGGAGAGATCATTGTATCTCATCGGACAGCTATGGCCCGCCTCAAGCTGGGCAGCCCCCAGCCAATAAGGTGCTGTCCCGCCACTATCCGCCTGCTTCACGGGGTGTGTGGAGCTTAGAAGTAATCTTCGACAAGCGGGTTGATATAGTACACTTACTAAAAACAAAAATGAAATAATAAAGAAATTACTATTTCGTATTGCCACCTGGAATGTTAGGACCATGTGTCCAAGGTACACTGACGATGCCCAAGAGGTTGATTTCATCCGTAAGACTGCCGTAATTGACAGAGAGCTCCAGCGTTTGAATGTTGACATCGCGGGACTGCAGGAGACGTGGCTTCCAAACGCGAGCTCTATCAGGGAGGATAATTACACATTCTTCTCGCAGGGGAAGTCTCAAGACGAGCCAAGACTTCATGGCATAGGATTTGCTGTTAAAAACACCCTCCTGGACTGTACTGTGTCACCATCCGGTGGAACAGAGCGAATTATTGCTTTAAAAATATGCTCCTCAAGCGGCACTGTCAACATCCTAAATGTGTACGCTCCCACCTTATCATCAAGCATGGAAGAGAAGGATCTGTTTTATGATTTACTCAGCAACAGAATAGCCAATGTACCTAGCACTGAGACACTGTATATTCTAGGGGACTTTAATGCTACAGTTAGATCAGATAATGACATATGGCCGAATTGCCTGGGACATCATGGGGTGGGAAAAATGAATGAAAATGGCCAGAGACTGCTTGAAGTTTGCTGCTTTTATGGACTCTGCATTACAAACACATATTTCCAGCTTTAGGATTAGCACAAGGTGTCCTGGAGACACCCGCACTCTCATCACTGGCATCAACTTGACTTAGTCACAGCTAGGTGTACTGGTCTCAAAAATGTGCTACTGACACAAAGTTATCATAGTGCTGATTGCGTCACTGACCACGCCCTGGTGGCGTGCACACTGAGGCTCACTCCTAAGAAATATTACCAGGCTAAACCGAGAGGTCATCCCCGTATCAACACAGATCATGTATATGACACACAAAGAAAGCAGGATTTTGCAAGTAATTTTGAAAGTGCTTTCACAGGAAACGTGCAAGCAGAAAGGAATGTTGATAAGAAATGGGCAAAACTTTCGGGTGCAATCTACAACTCAGCAGTATTGGCCTATGGAATAAAAGGAAAAAGAAATAAGGACTGGTATGAGCAAAATTTGGAAGAAATGGAACCAGTCACTGAGGCTAAACAGAAAGCCCTGCTTGCTTACAAAAGAAACCCAAATGAAAGAACTCGAGATGACCTATGAAAAGCAAAGAACAGGGCACAGCAAACATCCAGGAGATGCGCAAATAACTACTGGCTGAATTTATGTCCAAGAGGGGTGAAGAGAGGAACATTTCATTATTATTATTACTATTACCACCCCCCCCCCCCCTTCTGAGACTTGGGGATTGTAAGTGAAATGTCAAAATACCTCACATCATGTCATCAGATTGGTATGAATAAATATACCCTTGTGTACATAATACATATATTTCAAAATAAATAGACAAAATCTGACAACAGTTGAGTCCAAGAGGGGTGAAGTCACTGGAATGCTGGGTTGAACACTACCTCGAGTTGTATGCAGCCGAGAATGAAGTTAGAAAGGATTCATGTGACGCCATCAAACAAATGCCAGAGTTGAAGATGGGATCCCTGCAGAGGTTATTAAGTATAACAAGTCTGTTCTTCTAAAACATTTATATCCACTTATCACAACCAGATGGGAAGAAGGTTATGTCCCAATGAGTATGAGGAATTAGAGGATAGTTACTCTACATAAACAGAAAGGGAACAGAAGAGACTGTAACAATTACCGAGGCATTTCATTACTAAGTGTAGCCAGGAAAGCTTATGCAAGAGTCATCCTAATGCAATTACAAATCTTAGCTTCCAGAATCTACCCAGAATCTCAGTGTGGCTTCAGGCCTGGCTGATCAACCGTAGATATGATCTTCTCCTTAAGACAGCTACAAGAGAAATGTCATGAGCAGCAGAGGCCACTTTATATTGCTTTCATTGACCTTGTTAAAGCGTTTGATTTAGTGAGCAGAAATGGGCATTTCAAACTGTTGCAGAAGATTGGATTCCCACGTAAACTACTACAAATAATTGTCTCTTTCCATGAGAAAACACAAGCAACAATCTGCTTCAACGGTAAAACATCAGAAGCATTCCCTGTTAATAGCAGTGTGAAACAGGGGTGTGTGTGTGTTAGCTCCTACATTATTTGGGATTTTCTTTTCGCTTCTTCTCAGATTTGCCTTTAAAGACTGTGAGGAGGGAGTGTATCTACATACGAGGTCTGATGGAAATCTTTTCAACATTGCTCGCCTCAAGGCCAAGACCAAAGTAAATACAGTTGTTATCTAGGAGTTGTTATATGTGGACGATGCAGCTCTAGCAGCGAACACAGAAAATGAGCTGCAGTATATAATTAACAAATTATCACATGCCTGTGAAAAATTTGGTCTACTCATCAGCCTTCAAAAGACTAAGATCATGGCGCAGAGCACTACCAACCTTCCATCCATCAGCACTGATGGCAATCCTCTCCATGTAGTTGATGACTTTACCTACTTAGGATCCACAATATAGCAACTTGTTCATGGACACTGAAATTACTAACAGAATCGAAAGGCATCGTCTGTCATGGCTAGATTGAAAAACAGAGTATGGAACAACGGACTGCTTACCACAAAAACTAAATTAGAAGTCTACAATGCTTGTGTTACAAGCTCCCTTCTCTACAGCTGTGAGACATGGACAACTCTTTCTAAGAATTAATCTCGACTCAACAGCTTCCATCTCCGCTGTCTCCAGAAGGTCCTTCAGATCTCTTGGAGAGATAGAGTACCCAACACTGAAGTCTTTCATCGTGCAAGCGCAACCAGCATCTTTGCACTCCTGCATCATCGACATCTAAGATGGTTGGGACATGTCAGGCGCATGGATTCTGAACGGATACCGAAGCAACTGCTGTACGGAGAACTTCAAGAGGGTGTGAGGCCAGTGGGACGACCACATCTTTGTTTCAAGGATGTCTGCAAGAGAGACTTGACCAAGACCAGAATCAATCCAAGTCACTGGGAAATCATTGCAGATGACCATGTCAAGTGGCGAGTAACTGAGTGCTATGGCATCAAGCTCTCAGAGGACGAACGCACACAGGAACAAATCAGGAAGAGGACAAAGTGAAGAGACTTCTGTTCGAAGTCCCTCAAATTTCACATGTCCAAACTATAGTAGGGACTGCCACTCTCGAGTGGGACTTTTTAGCCACAGCAGATGCTGCAGACTCTGAACCAAGCACGTTACACCATCATCCCTCAAGAATGGACGGATGCCACTAATAATTAATTGATTTGTTTAGAAAGACACATAGACTGGGGATGAGGGAGTAGGAGGGTAATTGGCAACACTACATCCTTGTGTTCACATACAGACCAACAAAGTAAGAAACAAACAAACAAATAAATAAAACATCACTACAAAATTTTTTGTAAACTTAAAGCCACTGGTGTTTTTATATATAACGATTCTCACCACCCCATTATCTACAAGCATACATTTTTTCACTAAATGTTGAAAGGATCAGTTAGATTATTGCTATAAGATGACAATGTTAGTGTTGAACTTACTATATTACAACACATAGCTGTGCAAAATGGTTATAAACCATTTTTTGTAGACAGGTTGTGTAAGAAGGACATTAAAGTAAAAGAAATGGCAGCCTCAAAAAAAATTACATTGTAGAAAATAAATGACAGAGAGAAAATTGGATATGCTGTCCCTTCCACATTTTGTATCAGTTTCAGAGAAAAACAAGCAATTATTTAGAAAAGTATCATCACTGTCTCCTTTGAGACTGGCAATAATTTCGGTCCAAAGTTACAATATACTATTAAGAATGAATACATATATGACCACACAAGTGTTTATAAAATAAAATGTATGCAGTGTGACAGTTTCTACATAAGTCATATGGGGAGAAAGCTTAAAACTATGGCCAAAGAGCACAACTTGGAAAATAACAATTCAACTTGAGGGACACATTCAAAAATTCACAAGCTCTTGTTTGGTAATATGAGAGACCAAACACAATTGCTACATAAAGCCGTTAAGGATGTAGGCATGACTTTGCTTGACTAAACAGAAATACTCTCCAATATGCTTAAATACCAGATAAAATTTTCAATGAACATACTGATTTATTTTTAAAAATAGGAATTACTTAAATAATTTCAGTGATTTATTTAAAAAAGTTTGACATATTTACATAAGCCCATTGTCAAACCCTTAACTTTGGTATAATTATTAGGGAGTGCTTCTGCTGAGCATTGTGTTCCACGTCATGCAAATTCCTTGTTTAGGACAGACAAATCTTGATGTAAAATATTTTTAAAGGTGTCATATGACTGATTATTTTACAATGGCAGATTACGGCACCTGGCGTTTTCTTATTTTTATTTGAGTAAGTTACTAACTGTTTGTTTGTATTAAACGACTTATGTGACTGGTATTAATTTGCTGTAACATTCTCTACTTCTGGTTCCTTTGGCCACAATCATACACCTCCTATTACTGTTTGTCAAACAATAGCCTTATTGCTTGGCATTATGAATATAATGAAATATTTTTCCACAGACTTTGTGCTTCCATTATATTATTTCACTTACACTGAGATACCAGTTACGATGCATTTAGAATATATAATACAGTATTATGTACAGGTGATCCATACAGTGACTATAGCAAAATGTTTCGCGTCTTTTACCACATTTTGCGGTACAGTGGTTAGTGATTCTTAAGTTATATGAGTATTCTTTGATAAGGTCTATTGCCTTTTATAAAGATAATTAAATTGTTTGCCATTGACACTGGGCCTTTAGGTCATACAATCATTTTCTGTACATTTTAGTCATTCTTTTGGTTCTGAAGGGTTAGACCACACTGACTGTATTCTGTAAATTAACTGTGTATGTAGTTTCATATGGCATAATGTTCACAAATAGCAGGGACAAGAAAACCATCTCTTGTTTTTCTGGTTTTGGCTTTAGCTGCTCTTATATGTGCCTGTTTTGATGTGCTGGAAACAAATGTTACAACAGACTGCCTATCTTGCCATTATAAGAAGTGCTGAAATGAAAAGGTACGAAACATCGTAACAACCAAACCGGTAGAGAGCAAATGGCCTTGCCTGGTCTGCTCTGCTCAAGGAGGGAATGATTGTGCTCCATGATAACACATGTCCAAACGTCTCCAAGGTCACACAAAGCATAATGACCAACTTCAAGTGGGGGCAGCCTGAGCATCCACTTGCAGACCAGACATGCCTCCAGTGACTTCCATGCGTTTGGTCCATTAAAAAAAAAAATGCAAAGTGCTTCACATCAGTGAACTGAAGGACACAGTGGAGGGCTGGCTTGTTTCACAACCACAGGACTTCTGGGAACAGGGAATTCTTCGGCTTGTAGAGCTGTGGTATAGTTGTGCTCAGGCTTCCAGTGATTACTTTTGAATAAAGACTTCAATTATACCCACAGTTTTGTTCCATATCTTTTCTTTTGAAAACCCCTCTCAATAATGGTGCCTATGATAGATGGCTTCATACAGATTTGCTGGTTTTTTAGAAGATGGTTAATAAGTGTATTAGTTTGTGAAATTTTTACTCCATTTCTTCAACAGCGCCCTTTAAGGTTTATATCATTCTTTATCTTACCACTGTGCTCCCAAAATGTTAGAGACATTATGTAATGAAATCTAAATGGTTGATATAGGAGGTTAGTGTTTTACTATGATGAATCCATTTCGACTATATTCCCATCCTCAGACCATCTGCGGAAGCTACATAATATCTAATTTTATTTTACTATAATGTTGGTTATCATATTTTCAGATATCCAGATTTTGTGCTTCCATCCATACATCATCCATGGTCGCTGCCACTCTGTATTTTGTTATAGTGCAGTGTAAATTTGGGATACTTATAACGTAAGTTGTCTTTCTGTTTTCTGCTGCTATTAATCGCTCTTTCTCATAATTTTTTATAATTTGATGTTTTATCATAAGATTTGGCAGATTGACAGTTGCCCAAAGATGCCATATGGTTACAGTTGTTATAGTGTGTTGATATAATCGTTTTGGGTGCATATATGATCTCTGTAATTGATGTGTCTGTGGGTTCTGTTTATGTCTATCTGTTATCTTTTGATGTATTTCATGCAAAATTTTATTGAATTTCCAACCAAAGACACAAGCAATTACCCACAGACACATCAATTACAAAAATCATCATGCAGCCCAAAATGATAACAAAATGGGTCAAAAAATGGCTCTGAGCACTATGGGACTTAACATCTATGGTCATCAGTCCCCTAGAACTTAGAGCTACTTAAACCTAACTAACCTAAGGACATCACACAACACCCAGTCATCACGAGGCAGAGAAAATCCCTGACCCCGCCGGGAAAATGATAACACAAACACATCATAGCAACTGTAATAACTGTAATATTTAGCCAATCTGCCAAATTTGACAATAAAAAGTCAATTTATAGAAATTATGAGAAATGATGATTAACAACAGCAACAAACTGCAAAACAGCTTATAACATAAATGTCCTAAATCTACACCATGTTGCAACAGAATACAGAGTGATAGCAACAACTGATGATATATGGACATAAGGACAAAGTTTGTGTATCTGAAAATACAATAACAAACATTATAAAAAATAAAATACAATATTACGTAACTTTTGCAGATGGTCTGAAGATGACAATCTATCTGAAATTAAACTCGTATAGCGGCAAATTTGGATTTCATTACATAATGCCTCTAAGAGCTATCTTCAATGCTGTGGGCCCATTGGATCATCAATCCCAAAATGGTGTTTGAGTATCCTCTGACTTATCTGATATTTGAGACTCAACTGTTGTCAGATTTTGTCTATTTATTTTGAAATAAAATGAATTTTGGCCTTTACAAATGTCTGCTTGTGTCTGTGTATATGCGGATGGATATGTGTGTGTGTGCGAGTGTATACCTGTCCTTTTTTCCCCCTAAGGTAAGTCTTTCCGCTCCCGGGATTGGAATGACTCCTTACCCTCTCCCTTAAAACCCAAATCCTTTCGTCTTTCCCTCTCCTTCGCTCTTTCCTGATGAGGCAACCGTTGGTTGCGAAAGCTTGAATTTTGTGTGTTTGTTTGTGTGTCTATCGACCTGCCAGCGCTTTTGTTTGGTAAGTCTCATCATCTTTCTTTTTAGATAGATTTTGAAATATACGTATTATGTACACAAGGGTATATTTATTCATACCAATCTGACATGATGTGGTGTATTTTGACATTTCACTTACAATCCCCAAGTCTCAGAAAGGGAGGGGGGGGGGGGGGGGGGGAGACATGATTATAGTAATAACAATAATGAAATGTTCCTCTCTTGTTTTATTGTGTCACGAGCGGAGGAAGATAGTAAGGAATCTGCTGCTGTATAGTTTTACTACACAGCTGCTGTTTATCTGCTTTTAGTAGGTTAATATTTACTTGATTACAATGGTATCTTTCCAAAAAAAATAATTTTTACATTTATAAATATTGATCTGTATTATTACTACCAGTCATATTATTATTATTATTATTATTATTAGTTATACAATATTACTTGTTACACAAATTAAAAAAAAATATCTGTAACTAGCCAGGTAACAGACAGAAACTATAAATCCCTGTACCTATATACTTAGATTTTTGTTGAAAGATTGTATAAGGAGATATATTGTAATTACTAATACTAATCCTAAAATACTCATGTGAATGGAGAATTAAAAATAACTTGCAGATATTCCATACCCCTGGAAAAGGCAAGAAAATCGAGTTGATCGAAGAACTAGAAACATAAGATCACATACTCACTTCCTATCAAAACATTCTTAATAACCATTTTGATCTAGCTAACAAAAAATACTCATTTGACATACACTACTATATACACAAGGCACCCTTACGGTTAAATATACAACATAAATCGCCAGCTGCACACGTATTATGACAGCACACACAATGTGGCAGACATTGCTAAATAGCTCACATTCTGCAACATCCAAACCACCTCCACAAAACTCAACATATTATTAGAGAGCCAAGAGATACACAGACAATAGATCATACAACACACAGACATAAATAATGAATATACAGTCATAAATACAACAGAAATATTTCTGTATTACGTAATCAGTCCCCCCCCCCCCCCCCCACACACATACAAAAATCAAACATGGAATGTGCAATTAATTTTCATCAAAATAATAGCTCTCTGCTTATCCCATCAGGTGTAAAGTTAACAACTTCTTTCATTTCAATCACTAAAACACAAATAAAACAGAAACAAACATAATTGTAAATAAAGGTCGCAGTTGTTGAAAACTGAGCTACAACTCCAAAATGCGTCAACCATTAATAAGAAAGTAAAGAAACAGTAACTGGGTATTGTGTTGAATTATTAAAAGACATTCACATAAAGTAAAAGTCAAAGCTGCCCAACAAAAAATAATGTGTGTCAATAATGATAGCACTTAATATGTATGGGTCGAATTTTTCATTTATTCTTATTTACAAAGTATTGACCCATTTCTTAAACGTAATCAATAACGACCCTCCAAATGCAGAACAACTTTCAAAATACCACCAAAACTAGACCAAGCGTTAGAACGACAAATAGCTAAACAGATTAAGCAACCAGTCTTCATCCCCACGCAATTACTGAGAAAACCAAAACTACCACTTGACACTTTTGGCACGAATGTCACAGGGAAATTGTAATCTCTGCCAACATCAATAGTGGATTAATGACAGAAAATAATGAACAATACACTTTTCTTGGTAGAGAGAGTATAGGTTAAGATCTTGCAGTGACTGCGCAGACAATCGCGCCTTCATCAAGCACATAAGAGGAAACTGCAATGGTAGCTAAATGAACAAATTCTTACTCATTAATAGCCACAGTCATTTATTGAAAATTCACAGTTCATTGTCACAGACTACTGCAAACTGACAGCACGGTGAGCAGCATGACCCTTTTCTGAGTATCTGCCTAGTTAGGACTGAAGCTAAGCAAAGGCGTTCAATACAGGCCTTTTGTGTGTGACAGCTTTTATTATATAATAATCTTCTGTGTTACGTTCATCCCAAAGTAATCTCAAGCCCCAAGATACATCACTGAGTCCTGCTCTTGACTTCAGAATACTAATAAGGTAGTATTAACTGCCTAAGAAGAGTTGAAACATTTTAAATTTTTTTTTCTCTCTTGACTACTAGCAAGCCAAATCACCTTCCTTGTTATCTTAATGCTGTCATTTCTAGCCATAGGAAAGAAGGAAGACTAGGATCTAACATCCTGTCAACATCTAGACCATTAGAGACAAGAGCACAAGCTCCAAATATTTCAAAGATGGGAAAGGAAATCGGATGTGCCCTTTCATAGGAATCATACTGGATTTCTAGCTATGTCTTGTACATTTATGTACACACTGACAGGTTGTATCTTTCTCATACTTTCAGGCCACATATGACTCTGTGGAGTCACCTGTATGCTTTTGGCCCAGTCTCCAAAGCCGTGAAGCTACATGAATTCTCAACGCTTAACTACACTTACATAACAAAATCTTTTCCCCATCAATGCCATTATGACCGCAAACTACAGTTCTGGGTGGCTCCCAGATTCTCTATACAGGACAAAGATATACTGCTCTTTTTCCGTAAAACAATAGGTGTCTTGATGACTGTGAATGCAAGTGTCAAGTAATAAAATGAAAGAGTCCAGTTCTACTTTGGAGTTTTCTTTCCATTTAACATTACTGTCACCTCTGGAAATGCTTCATGTTTGCAACATACACAAGACTGACATGGTTGAGTTCAATTTTATGCTCTAGCTGCGTGGTAAGTTGATATTGTTTTTTGATGGAAGCAAGTTGAGCTACACAGTTAAAATACGTGTTTTTCTTAAGGGTCATTCCACGCCAAGGGGACCAATATTAAAAAGTGTCCCCACTCGACCCTCTCCAAATCTAACGAAATTTGGTGTGAAGGTTCTATACGGTCTTTGATGGTTAGATAGCAAATTTCAGACAGTATGTTCAGTGGTTGAATTTTTGGGGACTTTTAAGGAGAGGCTACTCATCTTCGCATTACATACAATGGTGAAAACGTGCCAACTTTGCTATGCATTTTTAAAAGTTCTAACAGACATTTGATCATACATAGACAACTTTTTATGATGAATCACATCCCGGCAAAAAATAGAGATTTAGCCACACCTAAACATAATATTGTTTAATTTCTGGCTCTTGCACACTGATGAGTAAGAATACCTATCAAAAGTAGGGAAAATGAATTATCAATAAATAGAAAAAATTAATACAGTTTGAAGTTGTAAATAAAAAAAGTGTAATTGTAGTGTATTTTAATAGTACAATTTGCCTGTGGTTTAGGGGATGTAACTATGCTAATAAGAAGTGTTTTACATTATTTTCCAGTATCGAATACAAATATAGTAAAACCTAAGAAAATGCTCTTCAGATTATAAAATCTAGAAGATCATGATGGAAAGCTATCTTGCTTTGGAATGTTTTAACCCTACAAGGCATGGTAGTGCATATATGCATTGTCAGCCAGTTTATATCAGCATTATGAAGCAGCAATATTTTTGTAAGGCTCTATTCTTGCAGCAGTGTTACATTGTTGAATCACCACTTTCAATTGTTGCTTTCTTTATTGGCAGTTTTCACAGTATCAATCTTCTGCACAGTGTAATTGTTGGTGTTGACATTGTACAATCTTAGTGCTGAATACTGAGTGTTTGAATAATCAATAGTTGTTGTGGCTGAAGGTAAGCTCCAAAACAATATGTTTTGACATGCTGATTTGTATATTTTTTTATACAAATAAATCTGAATCTGCTATGCTTCAAACCAGTATATTAATAAGCTTTCAAAACGGCTTGTTATAGGTTAATAAACTATTGTATAAAATGAACGAAGAGACCTTTGCACTCTGCTACTTTGGTGGATCAGATGGAACTGATTGTCATAAGTCATCAACATTCTATTGCGGGAAAAATCAACTACGATCAGTTAAGGAAATGTCACCAGTGGACAAAGAGCTTCTACAACATAGGTCTGGGCTTGAGTTTACTGAAGTTGCCCAAATCTGTCTCTACCATAATGCCTTGTTGATGACAAAATTTCAATTCCTGCACAAAACTTGCTGCAAGCCGTTTGGTAAAGAAAAACGTAATCTAGAAGGCTTTAACACCAGTAACCATTCCAATGTCTGATACATTGACGTTACTGACTAACGAAGTTTTTAAATCTGGTCAGAAAATTTGTACCAAATGTAGACAAGAAGTGGCCTACAAAGAAACATCCCCCAGGGTAAGCAAGAATCATCATCCACTGAAGATCTGGATGTTGCTGATGCTCCTTTCCTGCTAATACTTCATTACCATCACTTGGTGAGTCACCATTAAAGTTTCAACAGATCAGCAAAAGGGATTCAATGGGATACATAAAGCACAAAGTTCTGAAAACCCAAGGCAGCATTGCTAAAGTAATTGCCACAGCTGCTGGTGTGAGCCAAGTAGATACTGCTCAAATACAAACAGAAGAGTGCCCAAACTGTAAAGATACGGACATCTTAAATGAAGAACTTAAGATTATGGTTCAGACTTCAAATAATTGCAGTAAAGTTCAAATTTTGAGCCTGGCCCCAAATAGCTCGACTATTGAAAAAAATGGCTAAAGAATTTGCTGTTTCAACTAAAAAGGTAAAGAAGGCTAGGAAACTAAAGATGGAAGATGGGGTTTTGGTAACACCTGCAAACTGAAAAGGAAAAAAGCTCAGTGTGGAAGTAAAATGTCCTCACTCCTCACTTTTTTTTTTTTCTTTTTTTTTTTTTGAAGACGATGAGTTTTCTCGTTGATGTCCTGGGAAAAAGGATTGTGGTGCAGTAAGAATAAATGGGGAAACAGTTCACAAGCAGAAATGCCTGCTCCTTTGTAACCTGAAAGAAATGTTCACTGTTTATTGTAAACAATATGGAAATCAACTGAGCTTCTCAAAATTTTGTGAGCTCAGGCTGAAAGGGTGCTTCTGGATCACATTCAGTTTAGTATGTGCAATTTGTCAAATTAATCTTGGCTTCAGCAACATCCGTCCAAGTTGACTACAAGGATGCAGTTTGGAATCAAAAGATTGTATGCTGCAAAATTGTCAGGTCATGAGGAATGTTCAGGATAAATCCAACTAGAGGCTTTTCATGAAGATGCTTTTAAAGACTATAATCCTAAAGAAACAGTAGAACACAAGCACTAGATCCATACTGACAGAGATACATTACAGATATGTCGGAGAACTGCTGAAGATTTCATGGAGGCACTAATTTTGAAAATTACCAATTTGAGAAGCCATCATTTTGTGTCACAACACCAAAGTTTATACCTTAAGCAGCTAAAAAGAAATCTTGCAGAAAATGAATTAATTATACTGATAGACTTTGATGAGAATTATTCATTTGTTGTTCAAGATGCAGTGCAAGGATTTCATTGGGAGAATAAGCAGGCCACATTACATCCATTTGTTGTGTATTTTGGGGACAAAGAATGTCAGAGTATTAGCATTTGTATGATCAGCAACTGTCTCCGTCATGAAACCACTCCTGTTCATGCCTTTCAAATAAAGTTAATAGCATATTTAAAGACAAAGACTGAAAACATTAAGAACACATGTTACTTTAATGATGGTTCAGTTGCCCAGTATAAGAAATTAAAAAATTTCATCAATTTATGTCTGCACAAAAAGGATTTTGGCATCAATACTGAACAGATTTTTTTTTTTAAACAAGCCACGGTAAATCGCCTTGTGATGGCACTGGGGGAACAGCAAAAATACTAGCAGCCTATGCTAATCTGCAGAGTCCCTTAGATAACCAAATATTGACTCCATATGATTTATTCAAATTCTGTGATGTCAGTATTCCAGGCATAAAGTTTTTTTATGTACCAAAAGAAGAGATTGAAAAAATCCAGCCTGATCAAGAAACAAGGTTTGCCATTGGACATACAATACCTGGAACAAGAGAAAAATCACCAGTTTAAGCCAATTAATTGTAATCAGCTCAGAGTAAGCAGAGTTTCCAGTGATGCTACAGCATTCACTGTTCATGCCTTCGAAGCAGATGAAGAAACTCCAGCAATCTCAATTGCAAGTTTACAACCAGGACAATATGTTGCATGTATGTATGACAATTTTTGGTAGGTTGGAAATGTTTGTGAAGTTTCACATTAACAACAAGATGTCATCATCAGCTTTATGCTCCCACGTGGCTCTATTCGTTCCTCCCACTGGCCAGCTGCTAAAGGCACCTGCTGGATTCCTGAGCAACATATTTTCTTGACTTTAGAAGCACCATCAACATCATCATCAGGTAGACAATACAGTTATCCACAATCTGCCCTTGACAAAACTGAACTGTTTAACCAAAAATGGAACTGACTCTCAGCATTTTTGTTTTGCAAATTTGATGTGTAAAGTATTACACTTATTTTTATGACATGTGTTAAATTAATGTTTGAAACTGATTTACATACTGGAATAAAAAATCAATTATGGGACTTAATCAGCAAACTATTTCACTTTTCAATCTTCTCGAAGTGCTAAAATAATAACTTTTGAAAAGTATTCTTACTCATCAAAATGCAAGATCCAGAAATTAAACAATATAGCTCGAAAAGCTTAAAGCATCCTCTTTCCAGCTGTAGCAAGAAAAAAAGTATTGCACAGGACACAGTTGAGATATTGCCTCCAAAAAATACCCTAAAATTTGCACATAGACAATTTTGGAAAAGCATATCTTTTCATCTAGGCATCCTCTTAATCAAATTTGATCCATATATAGAAATCACAGGTAGGAATAACCCTCTGAAGTTTTGGTGTGATTGGTCCATATGAAAAGTAGCAATGGTCAGTCAAATCTTGACTCTTGGAACAGTGCACTGAATTTTTTAATCACTTTAGAGGCTTATATCTGTATTTCGGTGTGGCTAAACCCATAATTTCTTCCATGGTGAGATTCAGCATTGACCTAATGTCTGCTAGAACTTTTAAAAAAGCCCGGCAAAATTTGCACATTTGCACCTCCGTAAGTGATGCAAAGATGAGTAGCCTCTCTCAAAAAACTCCTAAAAATTCAACCACTGGAGATATTGGACTGAAATTTGCTGTATAACCATCGAAGACCATACAGAACGTTCACACCAAATCTCATTAGATATGGAGAGGGTTGAGTGGGGACCCCTAGTCCCCTTCACGTGGAATGACTCTTAAATCACGGACATTCCCTATTACTTGCTAATCAATAATTATGACTCTTTTTCTTAATCACATCAATTCTTTAACAAATACTGCGTCAAATTAAATAAGTTCTATGATTTCTATGTGTTCACACACGATATCAGACTGCAAGCCTATGATTGTGTAAAATGGTATAATGTCTATATTGTCTATAATGCCTTTTCTGTCTCATGCAAATGCAGAGAGATGGAATATGAAATGTCTGTATGAAACATTGAGTTGTTCCACAAAACAAAATTGGTATGAATTATGCCATGAAGCATTCTACACACAATGTAAATGAAGTATCATATATGTGCCATATTCATATTTATTCTCTCTTCTTGTTCTTATGCATCAATTTATACAAAACAAGTCTTCTCCGAAAGCGACATGCATGTCATAAGGCATCAGTGCCGTGGAAATGTAATGAAGAAGTTTCAAATAGGCAATGCAAACTCACCAAAACTTATGAAGGCTGTAGGATCCTCAACTTCAGCATCAAGATTAACGTTTGTGTCTGAGGAATCTAGCACAATCTCTTCACCAACTGGTGGAGGTGTGGTATGTTCATCAAAATCTAAAATATGAGAAGCTGCAAAGTTTTCTCGTCCCACTACTTCAACTTGTTCCTCAACATCTGGTAAAGGTGGTGACAGACGTTGATCACTTGACATTCCACTGTCTGAGGAACTGCTACCTGGCACTGAACTGTCCATAACAGATGGGTCTGTTAATAGATCATCACACTCCAGGATATTGAACGGATGATCCTCTAATTTTAATATTGACTCTATAAGGTCGTCATTTACATCTTGTTCTGAAGGCCAACTTGTACCCTGTAAACAAAACTTTCTCTAAAAACTGTCCAAAAATTTTCAAGATATGATATCAAGAAAACCATCATGGAAAAAAGTTGACTCACTGACAAACTGTCATAGCATTTTGGCTCATTTTTGAAGGCCGATGCCTTATCACTTATTGTCAAAACCGGATCTTCTCTTTCAAATAAGTAGTCCATCAGGCTTATGTCTGATGGTAATGCCATTATGAGACTAATTTTCTAACGTACTTAATATAGATGCAGTGAAATTCACTTGGATACAGGTAAAACACAATATAATAAGTTCATAACCCGTTGTTATTAAATGTCTTCTAACTTAATACGATAAAAAGACAGTATGTTTACATGTGACAAGGGGGTGTTCCTGCAAAACTTCACTTAAGCAGAAAGTGCGTGACAGGAGTAATTATTCATGGTATAACCCTACATAAAACAGAACAACATAAGTTCATGCAATAGATCTTCTGGAAATAACCATAACACTAAAATACAACGTAATTATATTCACAAAAACAATATGTTGTCAACATTTCGAATACACTTCACACAACTTCCAGCGTGGAACAAATTACGTCACTTCTTTTTTTCCATACTCCTTTGCAGAAGTCACACTTGCAGGTTTCCTATTGGACAAAAATGCTCCTCCCAGAGACCACAGCCTTGTGGGAAACGAGCCAACAGTTTCAGTTTGTATTTTGTTTGTAGTTTCGTACAGTGCAGGGTAACTGGGTTACTGATTAATTTCGTAAGTTTTGGCAGTTGCAGTGCGTTAAAAAGTGAATAAAATTGAAAAAAAAATATGGCAAGCAACTTTTACATATTGAATGTCAACATGCACATAAATGGACACACGATAGCGAAGACAATCCTAGTGAAATGGACGCTGTATCATGAAGGAATTCAAAAGATCATCACTTGCTGTATAGCGTTGTTCTTTCTCGCAGGTCTTTTTACTTTCACCGGTATTTTCAAATAATTAAAGTTAATGGCGCAGGATTATTACTGTCCTATTAGTTTTTATCGACATCTTTCTGTTTCAGTCTGTTAACAGAGCGCAACGTTTACAAACCTGGCTCGCCAAGTAAGTTCATTAAGTAATGGATCTGTTATATTTGTTTGCGCATTCCGCGGAAATTGCCCTAAATTTAATGAAGTAGGCCTAATGGATGTAGTGAATGGTTTTGACGGTATCTGGGCAGTACGGTTGGACAGCGTTGTTATAATATTTGCGGAGTAATTTAGCAAGTGTCAATAGTACCTTGCAGGCTGCAACAGTTTGCAGATTGATATAGCGGTCACCATCATCATCATCATAATTATTTTGTATTTACGTGTCTGTTTGCTTGTCATCAAATAGTGGCTCTTGCAAGCATGATATTTCTGTGCAAATGTTAACACACAATCTCATTTACATTAATGTGATTGGTTTGACAACCTAGGAGCTGTATAGACACTAATTAAGTAATTATCATTCGTATTTACAGACGTTTACATCTACGTGTAACTTATAATTTTTTTAGTTCAGTACAGGCTGTTTCATTTACAGGTAGGCATACTACCTTAGGGAAACACAGTGACTATCTTTAATTATTTTTAAAAATAAAATGGTGTATTTCAGCTTCAGGTCACACAACTGGTATCAGTAGCCTTCAGCTTATCAGAGAGCTGCTACTCTGTGTGTGACACCTGTGCAGAATGTCCCAGGTCAGATACGCTCCATGTCTTTTAAGAAAGTAACTTGACACTTTGCCCTGCACAGTAATTTTCAACCAAAAGTACAAATCGATAGATATGAGCTCATTACACAGATACTGCCCAGTGAGGTATTTTTCCATTCTCATGTTGATAAGCTGCTGCTTTTAACATCCCATCAAGCTATCTGAAAACCTCAAGCCCAATATTTTAGGGAAATGAAAGAAAACTTGAAAGACACCCACTGTTTAGTGATTGGTGATTTTTCAGAAAATTATACAATTATAGCGCAAGATGAAATTCAGAGGTGTCGCTGGACTAATACACAAGTGACACTGCATATGTGTGTCATCTGCCATAAAAAGGATGTGTGTTGCAAATCAGTTTGTGTAGTTAGTGAACCGCTTGATCACAATACCACAACTGTGTACACATTTCGACATTACTTCATTAGGGAAATTAAGAATATCACACGTAATATTGAAATGGTCATTTACTTTAACAATAGTGCAGGCAGCCAGTACAAAAATAAAAGAATCTTCATTAATATTTTGGTTTACTAGCAGAGTGTAATTTATTTGCCTAACACATGGAAAGAATTATTCTGATGGGATAGGCTGAAGAACAAACTGAAGTTACACAAGCTCCCCTACAAAGACCTTACACAGAACAGATCCCCTGATTCTGCAAGATATGTTCAAATACTGTCGTCAGAATGTTACTGCAGTTAAATACATGTTTGTTTCTTCACCTAAAATTGAACAAATCAAAACAAAACTGACTGAGAGATTTGAATGTTTGCCAGTTAAAGGAATAAGAAGCTATCCAGAAGTGTCCACATATGTGACAATCAAATAAGATGTTTTTGTTGCTTCCAAAGGCTCTAACTTTGATGCTTTTAAACTGCAATACTTTTTACAAACAAACATATCATCTTTCACAAATAATGATTTGCTGTTTGTATGTATGGTGAGACATGGTGGCTTGGAAAATTTGAAGACAAAAGAGAAGATAACAGTGATATTTGGCGCATCTCTTTCACCCTTCTGGACCAAAAACTGCCTTTCAACTTTCCAAAAGTGATACTGCTGGATGCAGCTAAAGAAAATAGTACAAAAAACAAAAAGTTACTCCATTGGAACTCTCAACAGTGTCTGGTGGAACGCAGAACATAACTGATAAATTATGCAATGGAATGTCAAGTTTGTTTAACTCTTTTTAATGTAAATTACAGCTGGCTAGTAGGTACCACTGAAGTTTAAATCTAAACGCATGAGAAACATTGTGTGTATACTGTACACAAGTGTAGTACAACAAATGTATTGGTGCCCTTGTTTGCTAAATTGGCACTGAACGAGCATCGAGAAGTGTTGGGGTGTTACTGAAATTCACTGCTCTGTTACTATCTGTGTAGGTGAGTCTCAGTCATAATCTTTTTGTGACGTATTCCTATGAGTATAAAGAATATTCTGTAAAATTTTTAATTGTTTTCATTCAGTTCCTTTTTAGATATTGACCTGTGAAGAGTGACATTAAAAGGTTTCCGTCCATTTTTGAAAAGCTCTGGGGGGGGGAGGAGGGGGGGGGGGGGACCAAACAGGAGTGCCTTCTCGGGACTAAAACTTATACTGCAGGTAGTTTTGTAAGTACACAACACAGAAATAACATGTTATTAATGAGTCTCACTTCCTTCATAAAAATTTATGGTCTTAAAAAGTAATGATAGAGAAATTTTTTGAGAGTCTTTACAAAAAGAGCTTTAAGACACTCTTGCATGATAGAAAAATGTGTTTCTGTAGTTAATTTTACACTGAACACATTGGGTTTTGAATTAGCCTGATATCTTTTACAATAATAAACTTTCTGCAAACCACATTTCCAATTAAAATTTGCCAAACCGTCATTTTAAAAATGGCTGCCAGTAAAAACTACAGCTTACAAAAATTTTTCAACCGTGCTATGTGTGTGTCTGCCTATAGGGTACACGATACAAAAATCGGGGAAAAAAAAGAAGTGGAGCAACAAATTTTATTTATTTTGGTCGATCTGAAATGGATTGACCCATATGCTCTCTACTTCAGCTATAATCGGTTATTTTGTTGCCCAAACAGCAAAACTCATCTGGTACTTTTAGTGACTCATTTCTTAATCTAATTCCCTCAGCATCACCCGATTTAATTAGACTACATTCCATTATCCGGATCGACAGAAGCATCCGATCCCATGCGTCGGCTTTGACCTGTGACGTACGGATGTTGTCGTGTATGACGTCATGACGGCGCGGAGTTTGGCTTGTGAGTGTGGCGCGTTTGTAGATGTTGTCGTGTTATGGTTTGTTGTGCTCTCTGGTGGTATGTTCAGGGTTTTCGTGTGTGTGGTGTAATGGGATCAATTAGCTTTTGCTCATTATCCAGAATTGTTCAAGTGTTGGCTGTGTTTGTAGTGGAATTCATTTCAGTGAGTTAACGATTTTGTGTGAAGGGTAATTTAGTGTTGTTCGCTGTAGATTGTGTGGTAATTTTAGAAAATTAATTGGTTGTTGTTTTTGTTCAGGAATGGATGTGCCGGATAAAATTAACAGTGCGCAGGTCAAGGGAAGTGTTCGATCCCAATGCGTGGCTATGTATGTTGATATTGGTATCGGGAGATGTTTTTGTGCTATATAGGCCAAGGGAAGTGTTTGATCCTAATTTATGGGATCGGGAGCTGCTGTTGAGCTATATAGGTCAAGGGAAGTGTCCGATTCTAGATGATATTGTGTTTAGTGGTATTTGGGGAGTTTTGTGATGTCGGTTTTTTTCGTCGTTTTGTGTGGTTTTGTATGGGGGTGGGTGTCTAAATTTGTTTATATTTAGTTTGCCCCCACCCAAAAACACCACATTTCCCGCACTTGTCCCATTAGTGTCATTAGGCTTTTTGTGGAAAGTGTGTGTGTTTGTTTTTCGATGTATTTTCGTCCTCATAATGTGTATGTACCGACTTTATATGCGCCATGTTGGGATTGTGGTTCATGGTCGTTTCTGCCATATTTGTGACGTCATGGGTCAAAGCAGACGGGCGGGATCGGATGCTTCCGTATTTCCCATTATCCTTTCACGACATTGTCCATTCCGTTCAGCTGCTCTTTGCTGTCTCTAACAGAATTACAATGTCATTGACGAACCTGAAAGATTTTATTTCTTCTCCCTGAATGTAAATGCCTGCTCCAGTTTTTTTCTTTGGTTTCTGTTTCTGCTTGCTCATTGTACAGATGGAATAACAGTGGGGATAGGCTACAACCCTGGCTCACTCCCTTCTCAACCACTGCTTCCCTTTCATGACCCTCGACTTCCATAACTGCCATCTGTTTTCTGTACAAGTTGAAAATAGGCTCTTGCTCTCTGTATTTTTCCCCTCTGAACTTCAGAATTTCGAAGAGTGTGTTCCAGTCAACTTTGTCAAAACTTTTTTAGATATTGACCTGTAAAAAGTGACGTTAAAAGGTTTCTGCCCATTTTTGAAAAGCTCTAGAAAAAAAGCAGGAGTGCTTTCTCGGGATTAAACTACAGCTTCTTGCTTGGAGCTTGGAAGGGGGAGAGATAGCAGGGTATGGCTGGGGAAAGAAAAAAACAGCACTACCTGGTGGAATATGTAGGGTTTAGAGGTGGAAGGACAGGGCTGAAGGAGAGGGAGAGGAAAACAGGGAGCAGAAAGGAGAGGATCAGAGAAGGGGAAAAGACCAGTGAATCTACCAGCAAAGGGCAGCGCACAATGAAGGTCAGGGGAGGTGAATTGTGAGGTGGTGACAGGACTGAGCGGGTGGAAACAGTTGGGTTACCATAGGTTGAGGCCAGGATGATTTCAGGAATGGAGAATGTGTTGTAAGGATAACTCCCATCTACGAAGTTCAGGAAAGCTGGTGGTGGAAGGGAGGATCCAGATAATTCGGTTTGTGAAGCAGCCATTAACATTGAGCATGTTATGTTCAGCTGGATTGTGCCAAAGGATGGTGCACTTTGCTCTTGGCCACAGTTTGACAGTGGTCATGCATCCTGATGGACGACTTGTAGATAGTCATGCCAGTATAAAGAGTTGAGCAATGATTGCAGCAGAACTGGTATATGACATGGCTGGTTTCACAGGTAGCCCAGCCTCTGATGGAGTAGCATAGGCCTGTGACAGGACTGGAATAGGAAGAAGTGAGTGTGTGGATTGGGCATGTCTTGCACCTATATCTTCCTGAGGAATATGCCCCTTGTGGCAAGGATTTAGGATTCGGAGTTGTGTAAGGATCAAGTTGGATGTTGTGGAGAGGTGAGTGAGAAGGATCTTGGGTACGATGTCCCTAATTTCAGGGCATGACTATTTATAATCAGAGCTCTGACGAAGGATGTGGTTCAGTTGTTCCAGGCTCGGTGATGAAGGGGGGCAATACTTTATAGCTGGTTTGTAGGGATAGTGGGAGAATTGGGGGCATGTGGGGATACACCTTGGGAAATATGTTTGCAAGTCTAAGGGATAGTACCTGTCTGTGAAAGCATTTGTGAGACATTTAGTACACTGAACAAGGAGTTCCTGTCGCTGCAGAAATGCTGTCCCTGGGCAGCCAGGCTGTTCAGGAGGGATTTTTTGGTGTGGAAGGGATGGCAGCTGTCGAAATGCAGGCACTTTTGGTTGTTGGTAGGTTTAATGTGGTCAGAGGTGTGGGTTGAGCCATCAGAGAAGAGAAGGTAAATGTCCAGGAAGATGGCATGTTGGTTTGGGGAAGACTGAGTGAAGTGAGTGGCTAAGTAGGTGTTGAAGTTGTGAAGGAAAGAGGATAGGGTGTCCTTGTCCTGAATCCAGATTGTGAAGGTATTATCTGTGAACCTGAACAAGACGAGGTTTGGGATTATGGCAGGCTAAGGAATGTTTCCTCTAAACGACCCAGAAATAAGGCGACATAGGAGAGTGCCATTTATGTACTCATTGCTGTGCGGTGGATTTCTTTGTATACCTTCCCTTCAAAGGAGAAGTAGTTGTGTGTTAGGATTAGTTAGTGCAGGGTCTTAGGAATGAGGTAGTGGGCCAGGAGTGTGAAGTGTGTCTGGAGAGGTATTGTTCACTAGCAGGAAGACTATGGGCATGAGGAATGTTGTATAGGGGTGTAGGATCAACTCTGATGAATAAGGCTTCAGGAGGAAAAGGGGTGGGGATGGTGGAGAGTCAGTGATGGTGGTGATTGGTGTCTTTGATGTGTAAGGCTAGATTTCAGCCAATAGGCTAGGGATGATGGTCAGTGAGGGCTGATATGCTTCCAGTGGGAAAACAGTAACCAGCAACAATAGGTCATTTGGGATTGTTAGGTTTGTGGATTTGGTGAGCATGTGGAAGGCAGGTGTACAGGGTGTCGTGGAAGTGAGGAGGGAAATGGATTTAGGGGTAGGTTCTGGGAATAGCCTAAGGCTTCAGGCAGGGATGGGTGTCTATGTTTGACTTCTTGGATGGGATCACTCTAGCAGATTTTATAGGTGGAGGAGCCAGAT
The DNA here is from genome assembly GCF_023864275.1 of Schistocerca cancellata. Lineage (NCBI taxonomy): Eukaryota > Metazoa > Arthropoda > Insecta > Orthoptera > Acrididae > Schistocerca > Schistocerca cancellata. The sequence goes on along the minus strand of NC_064633.1, from coordinate 92,461,408 downwards.
AATCAGCAGAGGCCTTCTGTCAGGCAGTAGTGTTCAGATAGGATGACTAGGTCAGGATTTGTTTTGAGGTTGTGTATGGCTGTCCTTTTCTCTGCTGAAAGGTTGTTGTTCGTAGGAAGGGGCCTGGGGGAGGATGAGGAGGCTGAGGTGGAGGAAAGGATTTCCTGACAGATGACGAGGGGGTGGTTACGTGGGAAGTGGATCATTTTTGGATGATGGTATGAACTGAGAGAGGCAGGGTTCAGTGTTTTGATTAGGCTGGCATTTGTTGGAGGTTTTGGTGGCAGAGGAGTGTTTGCATTGCAGGGATTGCGAGATGGAGAGTAGGTCTTGGTTAAGTCCCACAAGGTTAAATTTGTGTGTAGGGCTGAAACTCCTGTGCAGCTAAGGACTTTTGTGGAAAGGTTAACTTCTACATCTACATTTATACTCCGCAAGCCACCCAAAGGTGTGTGGCGGAGGGCACTTTACGTGCCACTGTCATTACCTCCCTTTCCTGTTCCAGTCGCATATGGTTCGCGGGAAGAACGACTGTTTGAAAGCCTCTGTGCGCGCTCTAATCTCTCTAATTTTACATTCGTGATCTCCTCTGGAGGTATAAGTAGGGGGAAGCAATATATTCAATACCTCATCCAGAAACGCACCCTCTCGAAACCTGGCGAGCAAGCTACACCGCGATGCAGAGTGCCTCTCTTGCAGAGTCTGCCACTTGAGTTTGTTAAACATCTCCGTAACGCTCTCACGGTTACCAAATAACCCTGTGACAAAACACGCCACTCTTCTTTGGATCTTCTCTATCTCCTCCGTCAACCCGATCTGGCACGGATCCCACACTATGAGCAATACTCAAGTATAGGTCGAACGAGTGTTTTGTAAGCCACCTCCTTTGTTGATGGACTACATTTTCTAAGGACTCTCCCAATGAATCTCAACCTGGTACCCGCCTTACCAACAGTTAATTTTATATGATCATTCCACTTCAAATCGTTCCACACGCATACTCCCAGATATGTTACAGAAGTAACTGCTACCAGTGTTTGTTCCGCTATCATATAATCATACAATAAAGGATCCTTCTTTCTATCTATTTGCAATACATTACATTTGTCTATGTTAAGGGTCAGTTGCCCCTCCCTGCACCAAGTGCCTATCCGCTGCAGATATTCCTGCATTTCGCTACAATTTTCTAATGCTGCAACTTCTCTGTATACTACAGCATCATCCGCGAAAAGCCGCATGGAACTTCCGACACTATCTACTAGGTCATTTATATATATTGTGAAAAGCAATGGTCCCATAACACTCCCCTGTGGCACGCCAGAGGTTACTTTAACGTCTGTAGACATCTCTCTGTTGATAACAACATGCTGTGTTCTGTTTGCTAAAAACTCTTCAATCCAGTCACACAGCTGGTCTGATATTCCGTAGGCTCTTACTTTGTTTATCAGGCGACAGTGCGGAACTGTATCGAATACCTTCCGGAAGTCAAGAAAAATAGCATCTACCTGGGAGCCTGTATCTAATATTTTCTGGGTCTCATGAACAAATAAAGTGAGTTGGGTCTCGCACGATCGCTGTTTCCGGAATCCATGTTGATTCCTACATAGTAGATTCTGAGTTTCCAAAAACGACATGATACTCGAGCAAAAAACGTGTTCTAAAATTCTACAACAGATCAACGTCAGAGATATAGGTCTATAGTTTTGCGCATCTGCTCGATGACCCTTCTTGAAGACTGGGACTACCTGTGCTCTTTTCCAATCATTTGGAACCTTCCGTTCCTCTAGAGACTTGCGGTACACGGCTGTTAGAAGGGGGGCAAGTTCTTTCGCGTACTCTGTGTAGAATCAAATTGGTATCCTGTCAGGTCCAGTGGACTTCCTCTGTTGAGTGATTCCAGTTGCTTTTCTATTCCTTGGACACTTATTTCGATGTCTGCCATTTTTTCGTTTGTGCGAGGATTTAGAGAAGGAACTGCAGTGCGGTCTTTCTCTGTGAAACAGCTTTGGAAAAAGGTGTTTAGTATTTCAGCTTTACGCTTGTCATCCTCTGTTTCAATGCCATCATCATCCCGGAGTGTCTGGACATGCTGTTTCAAGCCACTTACTGATTTAACGTAAGACCAGAACTTCCTAGGATTTTCTGTCAAGTCGGTACCTAGTATTTTACTTTCGAATTCACTGAACGCTTCACGCATAGCCCTCCTTACGCTAACTTTGACATCGTTTAGCTTCTGTTTGTCTGAGAGGTTTTGGCTGCGTTTAAACTTGGAGTGAAGCTCTCTTTGCTTTCGCAGTAGTTTCCTAACTTTGTTGTTGTACCACAGTGGGTTTTTCCCGTCCCTCACAGTTTTACTCGGCACGTACCTGTCTAAAAACGCATTTTACGATTGCCTTGAACTTTTTCCATAAACACTCAACATTGTCAGTGTCGGAACAGAAATTTTCGTTTTGATCTGTTAGGTAGTCTGAAATATGCCTTCTATTACTCTTGCTAAACAGATAAACCTTCCTCCCTTTTTTATATATTCCTATTAACTTCCATATTCAGGGATGCTGCAACGGCCTTATGATCACTGATTCCCTGTTCTGCACTTACAGAGTCGAAAAGTTCGGGTCTGTTTGTTATCAGTAGGTCCAAGATGTTATCTCCACGAGTCGGTTCTCTGTTTAATTGCTCGAGGTAATTTTCGGATAGTGCACTCAGTATAATGTCACTCGATGCTCTGTCGCTACCACCCGTCCTAAACATCTGAGTGTCCCAGTCTATATCTGGTATATTGAAATCTCCACCTAAGACTATAACATGCTGAGAAAATTTATGTGAAATGTATTCCAAATTTTCTCTCAGTTGTTCTGCCACTAATGCTGCTGAGTCGGGGGGTCGGTAAAAGGAGCCAATTATTAACCTAGCTTGGTTGTTGGGTGTAACCTCCACCCATAATAATTCACAGGAACTATCCACTTCTACTTCACTACAGGATAAACTACTACTAACAGCGACGAACACTCCACCACCAGTTGCATGCAATGTATCCTTTCTAAACACCGTCTGTACCTTTGTAAAAATTTCGGTAGAATTTATCTCTGGCTTCAGCCAGCTTTCTGTACCCATAACGATTTCAGCTTCGGTGCTTTCTATCAGTGCTTGAAGTTCCGGTACTTTACGAACGCTGCTTCGACAGTTTACAATTACAATACCGATTGCTGCTCGTCCCCGCATGTCCTGACTTTGCCCCGCACCCGTTGAGGCTGTTGCCCTTTCTGTACTTGCCCGAGGCCATCTAACCTACAAACCCGCCCAGCCCATGCCACACAACCCCTGCTACCCGTTTAGCCGCTTGTTGCGTGTAGTGGACTCCTGACCTATCCAGTGGAACCCGAATCCCCACCACCCTATGGCGCAAGTCGAGGAATCTGCAGCCCACACGGTCGCAGAACCGTCTCAGCCTCTGATTCAGACCCTCCACTCGGCTCTGTACGAAAGGTCCGCAGTCAGTCCTGTCGACGATGCTGCAGATGGGTGAGCTCTGCTTTCATCCCGCTAGCGAGACTGGCAGTCTTCACCAAATCAGATAGCCGCTGGAAGCCAGAGAGGATTTCCTCCGATCCATAGCGACACACATCATTGGTGCCGACATGAGCGACCACCTGCAGATGGGTGCACCCTGTACCCTTCATGGCATCCGGAAGGACCCTTTCCACATCTGGAATGACTGGGAGTTTTGGAGGTGCGTGGCAAGTTGAAAAGATCACCTAGGCAGGGTGTGTGTAGTACGAGGGGTTGATGAAGAGGCAGGATTGATATTGAGTGGTGCCCCCGATGCCAACAGGCTGAGTAACTTACAGAGGTGGTGTCTGGAATGCCCCTCCAGGTGCTGTAGTGCAAGGGACTTAGTTTCAAAGGTGTGCTTGCACAGCAACAGTATCTTGCAGAGGGAGTAGAGGTGGTTCTGGGATGCCTCTGCTGTGGAGAAGTGTTTCCGCAGTATCGGATCTGTAAGGGACAGGGGCTGGCAGAATCTGAAAAGGTGAAGGTCATTGTGAAAGGATGGATTGAGATCCAGAGAAAGGAATTTTTATGGCTAAACTGTTTGGGGGAGATCCAATGGTTTAGGCAGCCTTAAGGAACAGGGTGTGGGACTGGGCTGTAGCAATGAAGGCATTAGGTGGTTGTGATGGGAGCTGGATAATCAGTCAGCAGCAACCAGTCGAGACACAAGGAGTCACAGGAAAGTAACCGATTTTGTCACATTTTATGAATTCCTAACCAGGAGCGAATTATGTAATTTCATCTGTGTGCGTTACTAGTTTAGCTCCTTGAGTTTCTGCCTGTTAATTTAATAGACACAGTTCTCACATTTTTGTTTGCATCGATTTTGTGACATATTCAAGCTCCTAATCAGCAAATTATGTAATCTCACCTGTGCACTTTGGTAGTTCAGGTTTTGAATCTCTGCATGTTAATCTAATTTATTAGAGACAGTTTTGTGTTTTCCTTTGTGTCTACAGTAGAGTTCCAAAGTGCGTGTCGATTGCTGTTGTTTGTCTGTATAGTGTAGTTTTCCACGGTCTTTAGTACAGATAGGGATTCTGATGGCTGTGTGCAGATGCAAGCCAAGTTGGTGACACTTCGTTCTCAGCTCTAGGCTGTGATGGCTTTGGTTACATAGTGGATGGGCATCACTGTTGTGGGCCGGCCGTGCAAATCCTGTGGACCTCAGCACAACTGAATCCGCCAATCAGCCCATGCACTGGTGACCAGCCCAGTTACTGCTGCACTCACCCATGGTCGAGTGGGAGGTTGCCTCATGGTGTGGCTGCACGTAAGGCTCCCTGGTTAGTCTAACAGGGTCTAGGTGCTGTCTGTGGTTGACACTGTCCCTCAGCCAGATGTATTTGCTTGTCCTGTTTCAGAGGAAACCTCTGAGCCTGCAAAATTCGGGCAATCACGGAGGGTGAGATTATTGGTAGTTGGGAGCTCCGGTGGTAGGTGCATTATAGGCTCCTTAGGGACATGGCTGCCAAAGAGTGGAAGAAAGTGAATGTGCACTCCATGTGCATACTGGATGGAGTCATTCCAGACGCACCAAAAGGTCCTTCCAGGCGTCATGAAGAGCACAGGGTGCAGCCAACTGCAGTTGGTGGCTCACGTTGATACCAACGATGTCACTTCAGATCAGAAGAGATTCTCTCTGGTTTCAACCGGCTAACAGAATTGGTAAATGCTGCCAGTCTTGGTAGTGAGATGAAAGCAGCGCTCTCCATTTGCAGCATAATCAACAGGACCAATTGTGGACCTTTGGTACACAGCCGAGTGGGGGGGGGGGGTTCTGAATCAGATGCTCAGACAGTTCTACAGCTGTGTAGGCTGCAGATTTCTCAAATTGTACCATAGGGTGATGGGGTTTCCAGTTCTGCTGAATAGGTCAGGAGTACACTACATGTAGGAGGTGGTTACACAGTAGCTGGGGCTGTGTGCTGTGGACTGGGCGGTTTTTTAGTTAGAGGGTCTTGGGGAAAGACAAAGGGCTTCAGTCTCAAAGGATGCAGGTCGAACATAGGAAGAGTGTAGGTACAGGAACCATTGGTATAATGGTTGTAAATTGTCATAGCTATTTTGTAAAAGTATCTGAGCTCCAAATGCTAATACAAACCACTGATGCTCAAATTGTTATAGGCACTGAAAGCTGGCCAAAGCCGGAGATAAGTTCTACCAAAGTTTTTGCAAAGAATCTTATGGTGATCCGAAAGGATAGGCTAAACTCAGTTGGCGGTGGTGAGTTTGTTACTGTTAGCGTATAGTAGAATTCTGTTAATCCGAACTAATTGGGACTGGACCTTGTTTGGATTACAGATTTGTTCAGATTAGTCAGATTTACGGTGACGTGTTTCTAGAATCAAGTATACAAAGCAGATAAGTAGGTACACCATGGTAACAAATGGGAACAAGTGTGAGAACAGTGGCTTACTCTCACTCCCTGTTCTTGTTGTTGTGCATTGTTGAGAGCTTTGTAGTGTCTGAGGTCAGCGCACTGCCAGGTGACTCACAAAGCGCTTGGTTATTTTAGTTATCGATCGCTGGCACACTTAACAGTTGTATTGTATTCGTTCATGTGCAGTGGTGTACGTATTTTCGTCATGAGTAAATGGAAACGCACAATGTTAACTCTCAAAGAGAAACTGAATGCTTTGAAGTGGATAGACAATGTTGAGAATGTACCTAAACTGGCAATGGAACTGGATGTTGGTAAAGCAACCATTTGTGATTGGAAGAAGAACCGAGTGAAGTTTGAACAGCCCTGTGCAACGTCTTCGGGAGAAACACTCGAAAGTCGGCCGACTTTGAAACAGTCCCAGTATGATAAAGTGCATGTAGCTCTTTGCTTTGGTTTACGCAGGAAAGAGAAGGGAACTCCTTTTAGTGGAACACTGGTTCAAGAGAAGGCTGTTAACCTGAACTAGTTAATAAATGGTGATGAGCCTTTTAGTGTGAATACTGTTTGGTTGGACTGATTCAAAAAACATCATGGAATCCGTCAGCTAACAATTACTGGAGAGAAGCTTTCTTCTGACCGTGATGCAGCGAAGGAGTACTTGGGTGAGTTTGAAAACATGATGAGAGGGAAAGTTTTCTCTCCCCAAGAAATTTATAACGCTGACGAGACTGGCCTTAATTTTAGGGCATTGCCAACAAAAAGCCTGGCATCAAAAACAGAAGACCATGCTCCTGGTTTTAAAATATGCAAAGATTGTGTGACTTCATTAGCGTGCAGCAATGCTGCTGGTGATCACAAGCTACCTTTAATGCTGATCGGAAAATCTGCTAGGCCCAGAGCTTTTAAAAACTGCAACATGAAAGTCTCTGCTCATTTATTATCGGAACTAGAAAAAAGCATGGATGGATGGTTAGCTGTTCAAAGAATGGTTTCACAACCAGTTCGTTCCCTTTGTTCGATGGTTTCCTAAGGAAAATCATTTGTCTCCCCATGCAATCCGCTAAATGATGTAGCCAAACACTTCGCGTGGTCTTACCTCTGAGCAAATTCTCAGTGAACCGACGAATGGTTTAGATAGTACAAATGACAGCGGGAGTGATCTAGATGTTGACGATGAAAGTTATTTTGACTGTTTGAAGGAACACCCGAAAGAAGTGAAGAAGAAACGGCGGACAGTGACGATGACATCGAACAGGGTGCACCAGTGAAACGTGCACGGAATGAAGAAGACTGGAAATGGCAAGAAGTTGACAGCACTTATGTCTCTTTGAAAAACACCATTCGTTGGTAAATGTGGACCTGTGATACAGGTAAATTCTGCAGCTGAAGCGTTCAAGCTGTATTTCGGTGAAACCATCGTAGAAACAGACGTGTGTGAAACTAATCGTTATGCTGCAGATTGTATACAAAAACAGACTGTTGACCATTCTACAACCTCGTTCTAGGCTACGTAACTTGGTAAATACTGACAAAGATGAGCGGGTTATGTGTTTTTCGCACTGCAGATGTTGATGGGAATTATTCAGAAGCCGTCCATAAAGTCTTATTTCAGCAAGCATCCATTTTTGAATATGCAGATTTTTTACCAGAGTAAGCAACAAGACAGTTTGAGCTACATTGCAGATTCCTTCATTTTGCAAACAATGAAGAACTGAATACATTTGAAGGCAATAAGAGATTGTTCAAGTTGGGTTCCGTCATTCAGGATGGACAATTATTATAACCGCATCCTTTTGTGCCAGGTTTTCGAGGAAAGAGGTATGAATGTAGCTGACACACTTCGACTGAATAGGAAGAATGTACCTGATGCCTTAAGACGTAGAAAACTAAAGAAAGGTGAACTCGTAGCACATCATTCACACGGCGTAATTTTACTAAAATGGATGGATAAAAAGCAGGTTGCCTTTATTTCTGCATTTCGTAATGATGTAGTTGTTACGGCAACCAAAAGGGGCAATGAGGTAAGAAAGCCTCAAGGGGCAATGAGGTAAGAAAGCCTCAGTGCATAAAAGAGTACAATAGTTTTATGGGTGGTGTAGATTTGAAGGATCAGAAATACAACCTTTCCTCACGGAAAGGAAGAAAGGTGTAAAGTGGTATATGAAAATGTTTAGAAGGCTGATGAATGTTGCAGTGCACAATGCTTTTATTGTTTACAATGCTAGCGAAAAAACAACGGAAGAAACACGTATAAATTTCAGGCTTCTGCTCATAACACAATTGCTGGAAATTCACGGGAAGAATGTAACTTCACCTCGATGTAGGCGACCTTCAAAAACTCTTGTGCCTGAACAGCTCACAGCAAGGCATTTTATTGAGAAGATCCTACCCACAGAGAAGAAGAGTAAGCCTGCTGCAAGAAGATGGGGAAACATAATTCTGGTGCAAGGACTGTGGTGTAGGACATTGTTTCAAAATATACCACACTAAGAATTCATTTTAAGTGACAATGTACGTTTTAATTGTAATGAATATGTATTGATACCAATTCCTGAAATTTCATAACATTTGAACAAGTAATTCCCGCCCTAGAGCAATTTCACTGAAACGCTGCATTCTGGGGCAAGCCAGTCATATAAACTACCGCCAGTAGGCTAGGCGTGCACCCAGAAACTACTGGCTTGAAGGGTTAAGAATGCTGATCCAAGATGGTAGCATTCCCTTAATGGTCAAAATAAAAAAGAACAATGTGGACGATGCTATTTATTGGGCCGCTGAGGCATGGCAGAATATTTCAGTGAGAAAATTGTGGAGAATACTGTGGACATCTCTTGAATTTCAGGACAACCTAGTTGAAAATGAAGAGGAAAATCTACTACAAATGATACAGACAATCCATAGATGTGAGGAAGCTAGTGAAGGAGACGTAGATGAGTGGATGGCAGTGGATGGAGCATGTGTGGAGAACCTTACTGATGCTGAATTAGTTGCTGCTGTGACTCAAGACCAAGAAGAAGTGGACTGCTGTGATGGAAGTGACAATGAGCCTGAAAGCGAGGAAGGAGAGCTGGTGCCATACAGTGACGCAGCAGAAGCTCTTGACCTCACTCTATGTTATTTGGAGCAACAGCCCACTGCTATACATGCTGATTTGATGTTTATAAGATGATGGTGCAACTATGCGTCATATAACAGACTGTCTTCATTACGCCAAAAAGCAGTGACTGAGTTTTTGTCATCTAAAAAGTAGGGATAAAATGTCCACTGTATTTTACTAAGTTTGACAGCTTTTCTTTCATTGTTATACATTGTTTAAACCTAATGTTTTCTTGCCAATTTTTCTAATACATGTTTACTGTACTGTGTAAATTAAAATAGTGTGTATGTACAGCAGTTTACCGCTCAGTTTTCCTTACTTAAGACTAACATTTTTCATGTTCGGATTACTTGTGTTTGGATTAGCAGGACTCTGCTGTAGTTTGTCTTGTAGGGATATTCATGCAGATACTTCCTTTGAGTTAGTATGAGCAGAGGTCATTTTTGGCAACCAGAATATAAGAATAATTGGGTCCTTTTTACCAACCTCCCAACTCAGATTATACAATTGCTGAAAGATTCAAAGAAAACTTGTGTGTGATTTCAAACATGTACCCGACTCATACATTTATAGTTGGCGGTGATTTTAATTTACCCTTGACATGTTGGCAAAATACATGTTTAAATCCAGAGGTACCCAGAAATCATCAATCTAAATTGAACTAAACACATTTTCTGAAAAGAATTTTGAGCAGTGATTTCATGAGCCCTCACAAATAGTAAATGGTTGTGGAAACACACTTTTCTCAGTAACAAATAATCCTGAGGTAGTAACGAGCATCAAAATGGGTACAGGGATTAGTGAACACAGGGTTGTCATAGCGAGACAGAATATTGTAACCCTCAAATCCTCCAAAAATAATTGATAAATATACCTATTCAAAAAAGCAGACAAAAATCACTTGACGCTTTCCTGAGAGACAATGTCCACTCCTTCCAAATTAGCAATGTCGGTGTAGACCAGATGTGGCTTAAATTCAAAGAAATAATATTGACAGAAATTGAGAGATTTACATCAAATAAATTAACAAACAACAAAACTGATCCCCCTTGGTTCACAGAACAGGTCAGAACACTTTTGCAGAAACAACAAAAAAGCATGTGAAATTTAAATGAATGCAAAATCTCAAGAATGATGATCTTTTACAGAAGCTTGTAATCTAGCGAGGACATCAATGCGAGATGCTTACAATAGTTTCCACAGCAAAATTTTATCTCAAAACCTGGCCAGAAACCCAAAGAGATTCTGCTTGTAAGAAAAGTACTTATACCAATTAGGTTCCTTTCAGCATATGCTGATGCAGTAGCTCCATACTTACCACATACAACCGCTTGCTCAATGAAAGATCTGTACCCAAACACTGGAAAGTTGCACAGGTCACACCAATATTCAGGCCCAGACCCATATCATTAATGTCAATATGCAGCGGGACATATATTGTGTTCGAACATTATGAATTACCTCGAAGAGAACGATCTGTTTACACACAGTCAACATGAATTTAGAAAACATAGTACTTATGAAACACAACTAGCTCTTTACAAACATGAAGTGTTGAGTGCTATTGATAAAGGATTTAAAATTGATTCTGTATTTCTAGATTTCCAAAAGACTTTTGACACTGTATCACACAAGCAGCTTTTATTGAAATTTCATGGTTGTGGAATGTGTCTGTTATGTAACTGGATTCGTGATTTCCAGTCAGAGCGGTCACAGTTCATAATAATTGATAGAAAGTCATCGAGTAAAACAAATGAATTCTGTCATTTGCCATGGTAGTGTTATAGGCCCTCTGCTGTGCCTTATCTATATAAACGATTGACAATCTGTGCAGCTGTCATTAGGGTGTTTGCAGATGATGCTGTCATTTATCATCTAGTAAGCTATCAGAAGATGTGACAAACTGCAGAACAATTTAGAAAAGATAACTGAATGGTGCAGAAAATTTCAATTGTCCCTAAATAATGAAAAGTGTGCGGTCATCCACACACTAAAAGGAATCTGTTAAACTTTGGCTACATGATAAATCAGTCTAATCTAAAAGCCATAAAATTTGACAAGATACCTAGGAATTACAGTTAAGGAACAATTTAAATTGGAAAGAACACACAGCAAATGTTGTGGGGAAGGCAAACTAAAGACTGCATTTTATTGGCAGAACACAGAAAATGTAACAGATCTACTAAAGAGACTGCCTACATTACGCTTGTCCATCCTCTTTTTGGATCACTGCTACAGTCTGGGATCCTTACCAAGTAGGATTAACAGAGTATATCAAGAAAGTTCACCGAAGAGCAGCACATTTTGTATTATCGCGAAATAGGGGAAAGATTGTCACGGACATGATACAGGATTTGGGATGGACACCATTAAAGCAAAGATGTTTTTCATTGAGGTGAAATCTTCTCTTGAAATTTCAATCACCAACTTTCTCCTCCGAATGCGAAAATATTTTGTTGATGCCAGCATACTTAGGAGAAACGATCATCATAATAAAATAAGGGAAATCAGAGCTTGCACGGGAAGATGTAGGTGTTCATTTTCCAGGTGCTGATCGAGAGTGAAATGATAGAGAATTATTGTGAAGGTGGTTTGATGAACCCTCCGCCAGGCACTTAATTGTGATTTAGAGATTATCCATGTAGATGTAGATCTCGAATAGGAAAAGTTGCATAAAATATGTACCTATATGCACAAATACATAAAAATGTGTAAAAACTGTATTAAAAAGTTGGAAAAAGGGATGGGATGGATGAGGTGTGGGAGAATACACATGCTGGAATAAAGAGAGATTGGTTATGTTCACCAAGTTTTTGTGGGAGAGTCAGGTGTGGAAAACATTATGTGAAAATACAAGCGGTTGAGGGAGGGAATGTGATCAGTAGAAATAATTATAATCATCGGCAGGTAGAATTTGGGGCATGAGATGCTGCACCAACAATCCATGCTATTTATGCAGCTATGTGTTGTGCACGAATGAGACAGCTGATACATAGAGAAATGTAACATAGGAAAACATCATTGGATTGTGGGATGGAAGAAAAACCATTAGGCAAAATCAAACAGTGGAATGTACAGATTGGGATAACAACAGTATTATGAAAAGGATAGATTGATACTCAATGTAAAACTTGTTGAGTTGCAAACAAGCACAATGAAGAGACTGTAACATTTAAGGTTTCAGCCAAAGCCTTCTCGAGAAAAGACAACACACTCACATTCACACATGACCCCTGTCTCCGATTGCTCCCACTATAATGAAACTGAAACACATTAAGCTGGAGCAAAAGCCCGGGTGGCGAGTAGGAGGAGGAAGGATAACAGGTTACAGTTGGGAGTAAAAGAACCAGCTGTACATGCAGAGCACCCAGGAACTAGAGGTGGCAGGGCAGGATTAGCAAACACAGTGTAGGGAGGATATGGGGGCAGGGGGGGGGGGGGGGGGGAAGGTAGCGGAAAGGAGAAGAGCAGAGAAGGGCAAAAGACTGGGGAGCAAACCGGCAAAGGACAGCGATAATTGTGAGGCAAGAGGAGGCAAACTGTGAAGAGGTGACAGGACGGTGAGGAGGGGGGGGGGGGGGGCGGGAGAGGGGGAGTGCGCAGTGATGGCAACAGTTGGGTGCAGAGTGTGGGAACAATAGGTTATGTTAGGTCAATGTCAGTGATGATTTTGGGAATGGAGAATTTGTTGTAAGAATAACTTGATCAACTGAAGGCATAAAGTCTATAAATGTGTCTAGGATCTAGTTATGACACTATTTTTAAAGGTCAATCTTGATCACAAAAATTGTAAATTTCGCAATTACCACTTTGGCCATTGCTGTTTTCAGATATGTTACAAATAGAAAAACAGTAGTGTAACCATCTAAATTCAATTAGCTAAAGTAAAATCTGCACACGCCTAGTAGTACATGAGAACAATAAAAATATTGACATGATTAACAGCCATGCTTACCAGCCATACATACACTAAAATATTCTGATGTAGGTATCAATATCAAAATCTGTATATGTAGGTACATAGCAAGTGATGGTGATGGCCTGGATACATCTGTAGGTATGTGAATAATTGAGGCCAGTAAAGGGCAGATTTGCATAATAAAAAACAGCAACCAGGATTGCTGCTTAATGGACCAGATGAGTTTAACCTGAATGATAGATTATTTTGAAGATTATTTTGATGTATTCAGAAATCTACCAGTTTGAGCAGCATCAAGTGCCACAGCAGGCCACCAGTGCTGAGAAGATTGGCCCTCCTTCCACAGGCTGTGGCAGAGGAAAACAAACTTCTTACAGGGAAGTTACACCCTGAATGTGTAATCGACTATCGAGATTTTAATTAATTGTCACTTTCTTGTTAATTACCTTTCACTTATGGTTATATTCAATTGTTTGTCATGCTGGAAGGTTCTGGTTTATAGATGTGATTTTACTTTTAAGCTTTTTATTCTGGCTTTTGCACAATCGTGTCATTAACTGTGTCAGGCTAGTAGCTTTCTGTTATCACTCTATGTACATTTTATGTGGATTTTAAGGATGGATTTTATTCCCACATGTTTTATGTCAATTGATGTTTTATATTCAGACACTCTTATTGCCACGTGAAGTAATTTTAATTAATAGCTACACTGAATTTTAATTATTGAAGATATGATACTGACTACCTGTGTATCTAGGCATTAGTGCCCTCTGCTGCCCTCAATTGTTTGTACCAGCACTTACTATACCTAGCTATATAAATTTTGATGGAAATAACTACATCAGAATATGTTAGGGTACATATGGGTGGTATGCATGGCTTTGGCCAAAAGCTTAAGTGTAACACACTTTTTGTCGTGCTTCTCTGCAACTCAGCATGTCATTTTTATGGTGAGTATCAATCTGTCATTTTTAAAATACTGCTAATATTCCAGGTTCTCTCATTTTTGCAGGAGGTTTTTATAGCTGCTGTAATCCAGTTCTTGTTTTGCGGACCATTATTTGTCTTTACTTATTTTTGTGGAACTGCCTCTTCAAAATATTGATCTATTTTGTCAAGAAATATGTTAAAATTTATGTTGATATCATTGGCCACATGCATCTCTTAGCACTTTTCTTAACTTTGGAGGACATTTTGTTTATGTTGGTTGTCTGGAGTATAATATCTTTGTAAAATTGTAGGTGGAATTGGGCGGGGGGGGGGGGGGGGTAATTTGTTTGCATCGACATTTAATATGACAGCTTGTTGATTGCTGAATCTGCATTGCATTTATGTAGTGTTGGGTTAAGTTTATTTCTGTTTGCAAGAGTTGGTCTAAGGCTGTTTTGAATGTGGATGTTATTCTAATGGGCTCATTTAGAAGAATACTGAGATTAAGATTATGCGATGTTGAGCTATGCTCCGTGTTTCCATTTTAGGTGAGGAAGTCATTATTAAGTCATCACATACAATGACATCATGTTTCCACTGACTTATTTTGCATAAAAAACATGTCCAATTATTTGAATAGGAAATCATTAAAATTACTGGCGGCGGGGGTGCAGATTGTCAGTATATTGTTTGGTGAAGATGGCAAACCCACAAAGTTCATCATTCATTCTGGAATAGTGTTCATACAGTTTGGAATTTGGTTGTGAAATTAACTTCATTCCATCAGTGCACAACTGAAATATCACTGAGCTCAGTGGTTAGCAGTATGTTTATAAAGTCTTCAGTTTTGTTGATCGTGGATGGGACATTGTGATAGTAGATAAGATTTTCAAATTTGTATTGAGTTTACTCAAGGAACTTGAAGTCATATTTAATGGGTCACTGACCTTCAGTTTAAATTCTGCTGTATGGGCCGGCCAGAAATTCTGCACATGTGCGGTGCTCCTGCACATGTGCAACTTCCGGGTCACAGCGTGCACATCACATCCGTCAGCGTCATGTAGCGCCTGTTTCTACGCACAGATGTCGCTTTATTCACTTGCTGGTATACTCTGTACTGGCACATTCTAGTGCTCTTTCCACAGCTTACAAGCCAACCATGGGAAGGTATTTCACGTATTAAACATTATAATACTGTCACAGTCTACTCATTGAACAGTCTACTTTCATGTTAACAATTTAACCCAGTAAGACAAGTAATACAGTTAATAACCGTGGGTTTTTATTAAGGCAGCTTGACTGACGGCACGTAAATATGCGTAATGTTTTTGATCTAGTATTTAAGAAAGAGAACACTTAGCGGCTTCCAGCGAACCTTATTCATGATTTCAAATAATATTAAACTAATGCAAGGTTTCCTATAACTAATTCTTGGTGCCCTCAGTTACACCAACATAATTTCTGTCTCACTGGCCTCTGAACAGAATGATAACCGCAGACCTCTCGATGACCTGTTATTTCAGGTTCCGTCTGAAATCTGCATAATAATCGATAATTAGATGAATGTTATGTTTTATCGACTTCAGCTGAGCATAGCCCTTCACACATAAAAATAAAAAAATAAAAACCCTAAATGTAAGTATACATTGGAACAATCGGTTTAATGACCAATTTTCCTGATTATAATGTAACATGGAGCAGAATGAGTCAATAATGCACTGTTAGTAAACAATAATTTTTAATTGTGAAAGGACTAAATCCAAACACGTTAATCACTGGTCATGAGAAATGATGTAGTTAATATAAGGCACAAAAGTATGGCTCATTGACAAACGAAAGCAGTTGCGAAGATTTTCATCACTTATGCTTGATCGAAACCTTGATTTATTCATTTTCATCACCAAGAAAAATTTTTCACAAACATATGTCAACCCGAACATGGACATAACTCGCACTGCTTCTCGGTGCAGGTGTGGAAATTCTTGTTGTGAAAAATTTTCGTAGAATTCTTTTGTACTTCACACTGCAAAGAACTTGTCCTTCAGTCTTGTATTGCACTGTAGGTCGGTCAGTTCCATCTATAGATCATTCAGAGCATCTTCAACTGACAACGAGAATGGGTGAGCAAAGAGGCGAATGACAGGAGACAAACTCGTAACTTCTGCAAATCGTGCTCGAAATTGTTCCTTAACTTTTACAATTATTGACACGTATTCCTGAAATCTAGCACTTTCATGGACCAGTCCAAGAGTAGGGAAATGTGCAGTGTTTTCTGTCAATAGCTGGCTCTGCCAAAGTGCAAGCTTCCTTTCAAAGGCATTTACTTTTTCCAACATGTCAAAAATTAAATTATTTTCACCTTGCAAACTGACATTCAGGCTGTTCATGTGAGACATAGTGTCCATGAGAAATGAAAGGTCTGATATCCAACAAGGGTCTTCGAACATAGGTTCACTTTTTCCCTTCTCATGTAAGAATGTTACTATGGCCAAACGTAAATAAAAAAATATTTTCAGCATTTTACCTCAACTGAGCCAGCGTACTTCGGTATAGTAAGGTATGTCACCATACTTAGCTCCTAATTCCTCCAAGAACCGCCGAAACTGGCGATGCGTAAGCCCATGTGTCTTCAGATAGTTTACAGTACGCACAACAATTTGCATCATGTTTGCTAACGTTACTGATTTTGCACAAAGCGCCTCTCGATGCAGAATGCAATGAATTTCATACATCATCTCATCTGTGTGCCCTCTGTTACACAAAGTGCGTTATCGAAACCTTGTATGTATATCACAACCTGGGCTGTATCTGTAAGATCTGTTGCTTCATCGAGTGCAACAGAGAAAGCAACAAAGTCTTTAGCCTTATTTATTAGCTGCCTGTGCACATCGCCGGCCATAGCACTGTTTGTTTGGATAGACTGATTTCTTGAAACCTGCTAATGTTTGTGGTCACATACGTTCTGCAGCATCAGTCAGACACCCTTTCACAAACTGCCCCTTCGGAAAAGGGTTTCCCAGATTGTGCAATTCTTAATGCAATTTTAAAACTTGCTCACAGTGAAGATTTAGTGTGGTTGTCATTCTAGAAAATTGAAAACAGAGCATTGTACAGCGTACAGTAAAATAGACATAAATGTAACACAAGAAACTAAGAGTTCAAGAAGTATCAGTTACTTTGACGTACAGTAAATTCGAGTTCATGTGTCTCATCCATTTTCTTAAGGACATTAAATTTTGCTTGCCGTTCTTCACTGTTGAGTACACTACACTCGTCTTTGTGATATGTACGAGGTGCATTCAAGTTCTAAGGCCTCCGATTTTTTTTCTAATTAACTACTCACCCGAAATCGATAAAACTGGCGTTACTTCTCGACGTAATCACCCTGCAGACGTACACATTTTTCACAACGTAGACGCCATGATTCCATGGCAGCGGCGAAGGCTTCTTTAGGAGTCTGTTTGGACCACTGGAAAATCGCTGAGGCAATAGCAGCACGACTGGTGAATGTGCGGCCATGGAGAGAGTCTTTCATTGTTGGAAAAAGCCAAAAGTCACTAGGAGCCAGGTCAGGTGAGTAGGGAGCGTGAGGAATCACTTCAAGGTTGTTATCACGAAGAAACTGTTGCGTAACGTTAGCTCGATGTGCGGGTGCATTGTCTTGGTGAAACAGCACACGCGCAGCCCCGGCCCTTCCCGGATGTTTTTGTTGCAGCACAGGAAGGAGTTTGTTCTTCAAAACATTTTCGTAGGATGCACCTGTTACCGTAGTGCCCTTTGGAACGCAATGGGTAAGGATTACGCCCTCGCTGTCGCAGAACATGGACACCATCATTTTTTCAGCACTGGTGGTTACCCGACATTTTTTTGGTGGCGGTGAATCTGTGTGCTTCCATTGAGCTGACTGGCGCTTTGTTTCTGGATTGAAAAATGGCATCCACGTCTCGTCCATTGTCACAACCGACGAAAAGAAAGTCCCATTCATGGTGTCGTTGCGCATCAACATTGCTTGGCAACATGCCACACGGGCAGCCATGTGGGCGTCCGTCAGCATTCGTGACACCCACCTGGATGACACTTTTCGCATTTTCAGGTCGTCGTGCAGGATTGTGTGCACAGAATCCACAGAAATGCCAACTCGGGAGGCGATCTGTTCAATAGTCATTCAGCGATCCCCCAAAACAATTCTCTCCACTTTCTCGATCATGTTGTCAGACAGGCTTGTGCGAGCCCAAGGTTGTTTCGGTTTGTTGTCACACGATGTTCTGCCTTCATTAAACTGTCACACCCACGAACGCACTTTTGACACATCCATAACTCCATCACCACATGTCTCCTTCAACTGTCGATGAATTTCAATTGGTTTCACACCACGAAAATTCAGAAAACGAATGATTGCACGCTGTTCAAGTAAGGAAAACATCGCAGTTTTAAGTATTTAAAACAGTTCTCATTCTTGCCGCCGGCGGTAAAATTCCATCTGCTGTACGGTGCTGCCATCTCTGGGACGTATTGACAATGAACGCGGCCTCATTTTAAATTCACCAACAGCTACATAAAAGAATTGCAGTTCCCAGTCATTTTTAAACGACTGAGAACATAGACCTCCCGTCCTTTGGTTTTTCACAGTACCTGCCATTTCTCAGTACTTCTCTGTTAAGGTTACGCTCACCAGGGGTAAACGAGACAGGGTATGTTGCGCTTTTGCTTGTACCACATAAACAGGGAAGTGGAGCCACCGCCATTCATTTAGGACACATGTCTAATAACAGATGTCACTGTCGCACATGTGCAGCACGTCTGCACACTATGTAGCGTTTGGCCGGCCCTGTTGTACAGAGAGGATAGTCTGGATGCTGTCTTGGTTTCCTGGTGAGCATTATCTGTATTCACAGACGCACAGCTTAGAAGAGCTGCACTTGAGTATCTTACTTGTTTTTTGGGGGAGGGGGTGCAGGAGGGTCGGAGAGTTTCCATTTTGTCTTTGGTGACTTTGTGACCCATTTATCTAGCATTTCTTCAGTGTATTGCATCCTGAATGAAGTAATTATCAGGCATTATAGGCCTTTTAGCACTTTTGGATATGTTTGTAGAGGACTGATGTCACAATAACTTTGGGTAATGTGGCAATTAGTTCGCATACGGGCTATTTAGGTACATGCTTAAGATCGCACATGACACTAGAAGTCACTTGATACTATTAGCATTCAACACTGGGTTTTGAGCGTAACTTACAGCATGTAAATTCACTTTATCAGCAAACACCACTTTTTCTCACCAATATTTCAATTTGGAGCCCAGGCTATGAGTTCACAATTCGTGTGTGTACTGGTTTGTGCCCATTCAAGAACACTGTTTCACCTCTAGTTCTTGATTCTTCACCAATAGATTATCGTATTTGAGGTTGTAATCCACTATTTCTGTTTCAGGAACCAAGTTATGTGTTTACTTTAAATTCTGTAGCATGTGCAATGCATTAGTGGCATGTCCGCTGATCTTCACTGTTAAAAGTATTTCAAGTTAACTTTGGCACATTTGTGGTATTAGTAATTGCATTCATATGATACATAATTAAAGTTAAAGCAATTACAGTCCTCAGTCACAAAATTTAAGTCTTTTGACCAGGTTTCAACACTTCCGAGTGCCTTCATCAGAAATTAAATATTCAAATTGGCATACAACAGAAGTACAAATTTATCGAAAAAAATTTTTGTGTAAAAGTTTAAGTACTGGCTAACATTACAAGAAAGAAACAGTACTTACATGTCAGCCCATACTGGCTCACCTTCCATGTACTTTAAAAAAAATTTTGTGACTAAAGCCTTTCTCGCTTGATATTTATCTTATACGTGACATGTGAGTACTGTTTCTTTCTTGTACTGTTAGCCAGTACTTAAAATTTTATATAAAAAAAAATTTCTGATAAATTTGTACCTATGTTATAGGCCAATTTGAATATTTAATTTCTGATGAAGGCACTCATAGTAGTGTTGAAACCTGGTCAAAAGACTTAAATTTTGTGATCAAGGGCTGTAATTGCTTTAACTTTAATTTGTAAATGGTCACTGAACTAAGTAGCCATGTTTAAAGCTTTATGTATAATACCTGTTTGGCAAATATTATGGTCAGAATTTGTTAGAACTGCTGGATTGGTGTTTCTTACACTTTTACTTGGCACCATGCTGCTTCCATATCGATCACCAGACTCACCGTGTGATGTAAGCAAAAAATTTTGAGAATACTTTATATCACTATTATATGAAGTGGCTAGTCGTAGTGTAATCATCAGAGAAGACTTTAATCATCCAGCAGTCAAATGGGATGATTACAGTTTTACTAATCGTGGGCTGAAAACTACCTAGAAAGGATGGAAATATATTACATCTAATGATAACAAATAGACTTGACCTATTTAAGAATGAACATGATGGAAATCTGCTTGATGTAATGGCAACAAATAGACTTGACCTCTTTGAGGATGATTACATTGAAACTGGTATCATAGGCAGTTGTAGCAACAATGATTACCAAAGTAAAAAGCCAATTAAAACAAGTAGAAAGATGCATATGTTCAGCAAACTAGATAAAGAAGCAGTAATGTCATGTCTCAGTGAGAAACTAAACTAGAACATTTTAACTCAGGACAGTGGTATGTAGACTGTATAGAAATTATGGCTCACGTTTAAAAGAATAATTGATATGCTGTGGATAGATATGTACCTTGTAGAACAATTTATGATGGGATCGAGCATCCTTGGTATACCATCACAGCAATAAACTTCCAGAAAAATGGATAGTACTGTGTAAAAGGTGTAAAACAAAGCTTGGGGCTATAGATAGAAAGATGCTGAATGAAATGTGTTAGGCTGTCAGGAGGGCAACGTGTGAAGCCATCAACAACTTACACAGCACAATATTGTCAAAACAGCCATCAAAAAGCATAAAGAAATTCTGGTCTTACATAACGATTGTTAGTGGCACCAAAGTCACTCGTGAACAAGACAGCAAAAGCAGAAATGCTTAAATCTCATTTCAAATGTTCCTTCACAGAGGTCAGCCCAGGAGTATTGTCCCAGTTTAATTCTCATACCATTGAAAAGATGAGATACCAATATATACCAAAGATCACAGGTGTCAAATGTGGGGGAACTGTATTCGATGGTTGGAAGACAGCATAAAACTATGGTCCAGTATCCTTTACATCTGTATCTTGTAGTTTATCTCAAATGTAATGGAAGTATCTAGAACAGAATGACCACCTCCATGCCAACAGGCACAGATTCCAAAAACATGAGTGATATGGAACTGAACTCATACTCAAGTGACATCCTGAAAGTCATGGCAGATGGACAGATGGAGTGATTATTGACTTACGAAAGGCAATTGACTCAGTACCACACATTTGCATGTTATCAAAAGTACGATCATATGGGGTATCAAGCAAGATTTGTGACTAAATTTGGGATTTCTTGGTTGGGAGGACACAATGTTTATCTCGGATGGAGAGTCATCGACAAATGCAGAAAGAAAGTTTTGTGTGCCCCTGGGAATTGTCTCCAGAGCCTTGCTGTTCATGTTGTGTACTAATGACCTTGCAGACAATATAAATTGTAACCTCAGGCTTTTCTTAGATGATGCAGTTATCTGGAATGAATTACTGTCTGAGAAAAGCCACAAAAATACTCAGTCATATATTGATAAGATTTCTAAATGATGCAAAGATTGGTGACGTGCTGTAAATGTTCAGTAATGTAAAATTTTGGACATCACAAAATGTTGGGAATCGGGCAGCTCATACAAATACCTGTGTGTAACAATTTGTAGCGATATGAAATGAAATGATCATGTAGGCTCAGTCGTTAGTAAAGTAGTTGACAGACTGTGTTCATAGGTAGAATACTAGGGAAATGCAGTCAGGCTACAGAGAGATTGCATACTAACCACGTCTGAGACCCATCCTAGAATGTTGCCCAGATGAGTGGGCCCCATACCACCATACCAAATAGGACTAACAAGGGATATTGGACATATACAGCCAAAATGGTCAGGGTTTGTTTAACCTGTAGGAGAGTGTCACAGAGATGATGAAAGAACTGAGCTGCCAGACACCTAAAATAGATGTAAACTATCCTGAGGAAGCCTGCTCACAAAGTTTAAAGAATTGGCTTAAAATGATGAGTCAAGGAATGTACTACAACGCCCTACGCATCACTCCCGCAGGAACCGCAGAATAAAATTAGACCAATTATAGTAACCACAGAGGCATTTAAGTAGTTATAATTCCCTTGCTCCAAACATGAATAGAACAGAAAAGAGTCCTAATAACTGGTCTAGGAGACTATACTCTGCCATGTGCTTCACAGTGGTTTGCATAGTGTAGATGTAGATGTAGAACTCAGTCCAACCGAGGACAGAAGAGCAGAGCAGGGGAGTAAGCCATACCACCCTCTCACAGTGCTGGCAGCCTACGTGTATTTATTTATCTTTGTATGTTTATTCATTTACGTTTTCCCTATGTGGAACAAACTAAATAATGGCTTTTGCAAACATCAGAAGTAATAGTATGACAGTAATTACAATTATGAAATATGTTACATACAATTGCATCTTGTATGTTTAACACTTTCATCATTTGTGGGTGATATGCTACTAGTTCATATCACAAACAGTGCCATGAAATTTATTGACTGAATGTAAATGTTTTTCTGTCTTAAAAATTTTAATTTTGTGTTACAATAAATCCCCTTACTTGTTCTTAGAGTGTTTGGCAGTTTGTTCAGCTGAATAAAACTGTTGATGTAAGGGCTTTTGTCATTGTTAATTGTGTTCTTTTCCAAAAGTACCTGTAGTTTTTCTGATGATTTGATCATGTACATCAACCCAATAAGTTCAGTTGGTTATCTCATAAAAATGTAAAAGTTTAATGAATATATTGTTAAGACTACCAACTTTTAGCTTTAGGAGGAAAAAGTCCTTGTTCTGAAGATGGGCTTTTTTGTCCAAAAACTCAGAGAACTCAACATGGTTGTCTATGGCCTATCGTATGTTTTAAGACTTTCTGCCCAACTATTGGTTGGGCCACAATTTTCTCAATGCCTCAACATCCTATCACATGAAAACTGGACTCATGTCACATGGGAATAATATGCAGACATCTTGCTATCCACCCCTTGACTGGTGCTGCCTTCTGTTGTCAATTTCAGGAATTGTTTATAAAGGAACATTCGTGAACATAACAGCTGCTGTCATGACTGGCTGAACCAATATAATCACATTGACATAATTTTGTGTGTGTACTAATTAGGGTTTGTAATTTGCTGTAATTCTGCTACAAATATGTCATTTGTTGAGTGAGCAAGAAATTTTGGAAGCTCAAGAGGAACGAATTGCTCATTAAGTCACCTCATACATTTTTCTTACAAGGGTAATTATACTTTCTGTCATCATTATTTTAAAATTTGTTATTTATCAAAGAGCTATAGTAAATATGCAAAATAAATTTTGAAGCTTATATCTGTTTTAGTATGTATTACTCTTCAAGATACATCAATTACATATGTGCCAGCAACTCTTTAAATAAGGGCATAAATGGCTGGGTTCTTAGGCTCCAATGTTCTTCTGAGTGTCGGGTCTTCAAAGTGTTAAGAAATTGATAAATTTTTCCATAGTATAGTATTTTTAATACTTGAGTAGGAGCTATCTTTATGAGCTGGCTAAAGAGATTTAAGTCACTGCTGACTTTTCCACAAGCAAAATTAAAGCAGTTTTCCACCACAAAGTTTCATTTATGTCCACAAATGTTACTTTCAGTCGTCGAGATATGACACTTATTATTTACATTGGTGTGGTGAGAACTGTCTTTTTTAAATTCCAATAATTGAGTTTGGTGACATTCACGTTGAGGCCCTGATTCTTAAAAGTATTTAGTTAATTCCTGTTACCTCAGTAGTAGCAAAAAATCCGAGCTCTGTATCTTCTCTACCATAGAACAATATTGAGGTGTCATCTGCATATGTCCTAACGTGGGAGTGAACTGGTAGTACATTATTGTTGATATACAGGATGACCCGAAAGTCCGTTAACTTTTGAAAATTCACAGATTCGTGGAATAATGTAGGTAGACGGTGAAAATTAACACAGATGCTTGAAATGACACGGGGTTTTATTGAAACCAGAAATGAGTGCAAAGCCTAGCCAACAGATGGCACTAGACAGCACCATGTCAGTGATGCCAAATGAGATTTGTGTATAAAATGAGCGAGAGAGAGAGAGAGAGAGAGAGAGAGATGTGTCAGCAATTGCGGCATGTTGACTTTACTGGAAAAGGTACCGTTAATGTAGCTTACCTATCACAATGGAGAATCTGCTACCGCATCTTTATGATCCTATCACCATATGAAGGGTGTTCAAATGGGTAAACTCCCTGTGACAAGTGTATCTGTGAAGAAAATGATCAAAAAGTTCAAAGTCGCAGGTCATTTACAGATGATTGGCCCCATAGTGCGTGACCAGATAAAAGTGCTGCTACTTCTGGGACAGTTCAAGAATAAATGGAAACTTTAGCAGGTTCATGTCTACATGGTGAAGTCAGCACCTCATAAAGTTGCATATCACACCAGCATTCCACCCACATCTATTTGGAGAACACTAAGGCGTACCCTCCAATGCTATACACACAAAATATGGTATCGTTATGAACTGTTAGTCACTGATTATGTGATACAGAGAGAATTTGCATTGTGGGCACTTACAAAAAATGGGGGAAGATAATGATAGGTTGTCCAATGTGTTGTGGACCAACAGAGCTTATTTCGCACTCTTGAGGTTCTGTGAGCATCCACAGCTGCAGAATGTGGCCTACTACAATTCCTTGAACCATCATGGAAACGCCATTGCATGACAAGAAAGTCACAGAGTGGTGTGGATTCACCACATTTGTGACTGGACGCTTTTCCTTTGAGGAAATGCAAGGTGCTACTTTTCAAACTGTCAGCATGACGGATGTGAAGTATGCTGAAATGTTACAGAATCGCATGATCCCTAGCATGGCTGATAAAAACCTGCTGGAAGGTATGCCTTTTATGCAGGATGGTGCTGCAATTGATACTGCTTCTGTTTCTGTGGGTTGTACCTCATCCCAAAAACAGTGCGAATAATATTTGTACTTGGTGAAGAAAGTGAACGAAATTTCCAGCCTGGGGAAAAGTGCTTTGGAAAGTCTTAGTGAGAACATAAATCACCAAAGTTTCAGTGCAAGTTTGCAAAGTCGCTGCCACTGGATATATTTATGCAATATTCCTAAACTTCAACAACAAATTTTGACACAGTCAGTCAATTGCAAATCACTCCAATGTATTTTTATGAATGTCTTTTAACAACTTTATAATTTTTTTAATCTTTTACTTTTAATATGTCTGTAAGTTTGTTTGCAATGTCAAAATTTATTATTACATATAAAACCTGTAAAATATATTGTCTAAAATGCAACATTATTTCATAATTATTGACACATAAGCAGCTTATGTTGATCTTCATTATTTACTCATTCTTCTTCTGTGGTTTAGTTTAGGAATGAATCAGTAACACCCCCACCCTCACTTCCTTGTAGAATCAAACTCTTATGTATAAAAAAACTTAAACATCTGAAAGAAACATAGTAAAGAAGTGATAAACTATGACATAACACTAGAAGCAAGTTTTACCAGATAAACACTGAACACGTAGTAAGAGTTTAAGAAAGGTTTGAAATAATTTGTAAGTTTGTTGGAAGTCACTAAGTGCCCTCATTTTCAAATACTGGATGAATATAGTCTAGGTAATTTGCATACCGTGAGTTACACTGCCTTAACACATGTGCATGGTTTCAAACTTTAATACTTAACATATTGTGTTATACATTATACCTCGTAACAAGTAGATTATGACAGCATTTCAATTTTTTACAGATAAATGTGATTTTCAGCGAGTGTGAGTTTAGCAGTGCAGGCTGACACCAAGTTTGGACATCATATGAGTTGAGACTTGAGAATCATATTCATCCTATTATGCAAATGAGTTTTTTCTCAATAATTGGTACGAAAAACCTCAGTTCTCTTCTTAAAATATGCAACAAAAAAGATTAGATCCAGACTTTGGAAGAAAGTGGAATGGGAAGAAGGGAAGTGGGAATTTCATCCTAATTTTCTAGCCTGAAGTACACTTCTTTAATTTCTAAATGTGTATTATTTACTAGCTGATACAGCTTATTTATCATTTTTTAAATAGGAATTCCAGTATCAGAGCAATATACAGGGTGATTCAAAAAGAATACCACAACTTTAGGAATTTAAAACTCTGCAACAACAAAAGGCAGAGCTAAGCACTATCTGTCGGCAAATTAAGGGAGCTATAAAGTTTCATTTAGTTGTACATTTGTTCGCTTGAGGCGCTGTTGACTAGGCGTCAGCGTCAGTTGATACTAAGATGGCGACCGCTCAACAGAAAGCTTTTTGTGTTATTGAGTACGGCAGAAGTGAATCGACGACAGTTGTTCAGCGTGCATTTCGAACGAAGTACGGTGTTAAACCTCCTGATAGGTGGTGTATTAAACATTGGTATAAACAGTTTACAGAGAATGGGTGTTTGTGCAAAGGGAAAAGTTCTGGACGGCCGAGAACGAGTGATGAAAATGTAGCACGCATCCAGCAAGCATTTGTTTGCAGCCCAGGAAAATCGACTCGCAGAGCTAGCAGAGAGCTGCAAATTCCACAATCAACTGTATGGAGAGTCCTACGAAAAAGGTTAGTTATGAAACCTTATCTACCTGAACGTCAACTACCCGAGGCGATGGATCGGCCGCCAGGCAGCCCGTGACAGAGCACTTCATCACTGGCCTCCAAGAAGCCCTGATCTTACCCCCTGCGATTTTTTCTTATGGGGGTATGTTAAGGATATGGTGTTTCGGCCATCTCTCCCAGCCACCACTGATGATTTGAAACAAGAAATAACAGCAGCTATCCAAACTGTTATGCCTGATATGCTACAGAGAGTGTGGAACGAGTTGGAGTATCGGGTTGATATTGCTCGAGTGTCTGGAGGGGGCCATATTGAACATCTCTGAACTTGTTTTTGAGTGAAAAAAAAACCTTTTTAAATACTCTTTGTAATGATGTATAACAGAAGGTTATATTATGTTTCTTTCATTAAATACACATTTTTAAAGTTGTGGTATTCTTTTTGAATCACCCTGTATTTTGAAGCCCCTTAACGATCTGATGAAACAGTCTACAGTGCACTCCTATTTACCATAAGCTGACATTACACACTAAAATTTTATGATATTCATGCACCGTTGAGGCATTTGACAGTTTGGAGCTCAGCAGGCTGTGTAGCACTATTTCCTCCATTAGTTCTGGATAGTCAAATTGCAAAGATAATGCAGTTGCAAAAATCAGAACTTTTTTACAGCATTGTATATGAATTGGGTCCATAGATGTAAATTTGCTGGTGTTGTTGACAAATGTGAAATGATTGTGTTGTGACCAGATGAAACTACTTTTGTCTGGCTATACCTGTGGGTTCTTTGATTGCCATGGGAGAAGGCTTATCAAATTAGAACACATGAGGTGTTGGTTCACTGTATTACATAAGACAACAAAAGAGTTACTTAACTTTGACACAGTTTCTTGCCACAGGATTGCTTGATAATTTACAACTTTCATTGACTATGAAAGCACCAGTTGATTCACAGATTAACAAACATTTCTCTTGCCATACAAAATACAACATTTACAAAATTACTTTTCATCAGAAACTTTAGCTATCCCTCTTCTACACAATGATGCTGGGTACTGTAGCTGAGATCTCAAACTGGGCTGAGCGCTTCTGTGCTGGAGTCTATATTGACCTCTGGTGTGTAGACACTGTTGTGTTGATAGGGGAGGCATGATCTTCAGGATCAACTCTTATTCGCAGTTGTGGATTGCAGCTTGCACTCACTAGCGTCTGTGGTACTGATTTGCGTTGGCAGCTTTGGTGTGGCGCAACGTTCTCTGGATGATACAACAAATGTACTCAGATATGATGAAACCATGAATACTTTTTCTCAAAAGACCCTGTGTGTGTGTGTGTGTGTGTGTGTGTGTGTGTGTGTGTGTGTCACACGCATGGCTTGATTCCATTTTTCTGAAATGTTCAATCAATGGCAAGTGACATGCTCAAAGGTGTAAAAAGATCATTGAGTTTGGAAAACCTATTTATCAGTTATCAGTTGATGAGCCAAATATGAATTTCAAATTGTTGAATAACTTACAAGGACCTGAAAGAATCGCTAGATGGCCGACAGCCGATACAAATTGGTACACACATTTTGCACATATTGCAAGATGCTTTCAAAACAGTTATATCTGAAACTAAATGTCTAATTGTGGCATATTTGAGAGTACTTCAGTATTTATTTCATGATTTGCCTGCACGGTAGTCACTCTAGACAGATAACCTGATCTTCATCCTTTCCTGTGTTGTTTTGTGGAACAAAATGGGGGAAAAACTTACATTACTGAGACGAAGACATCGAAAATCACTCCGCAGTTATCAAGTTTCAGAATTATTTTTGAAACTGCCAGTGACAAATTGCTAATTCCAAAACCAACATTCTTCAATTTAACAGCACATTTGGTGAAACCATTTTTACTTGATTTTCAGAGCAATGTGTCAATGACTCCATTTCTATATGAAGAGCTACATAATTTTATGAACATTTTGATGTAGCGAGTTGTGAAATTAGAAGCCTTAAAAAGCATAACCTCATCGTTAATGAAAATCGACTGAAAGGATGTAAAGAATCAGATTACTGCAAGGCAGTTCAATCTGGATGTTGCTACAGAAAGTGCATTAAAAAAAAAACAGTTGTGTATCTGAAGAAGAAATACTATTGCTAAAGGAAAGCTTGCTAACATCCATTATTGATATCCTACAGAAGTCGTGAGAAAAGTCACTCATAAAATACAACTTAAAGCCTGTGAGTTCGTGCTTGAATCTAGAATTCACATTAAACTGCAAATTCACACAAAGAAGATTAACAGTATGTCCTGAAATTTTGGTACTGAACAGAAGGCAGACTGTGTCAGACTTGAATTTCTGAAGATTTGCAGGAAAAAAAAATTGAAGACGAGGTCAAATTTTACATGAGAAGTGAAAATCATCTTAAATGAATTCTGGATTGATACAATCAAATTATCTTCAAAGTCATGCCCAAATTTCTGAGATTTTTTGCAATTTATTTTAATAATGTCACATGGAAATGTTTCTGTTGAGTGAGGCTTTTTTGTAAATTGCAAAATTATAGTTGAAAATCAAATAGAAAAAGCATTATTGCTCAAAGATACAAATATGATACATTTGCAACATCTGCAAAAGTCTTATATGCTGTTTTCACTGTGTATATTAAAGACCTGAAAAATGAGAAGGAAGGTGAAAGAGAAAAGGAGCAAAAATAATAAACAAATGAAAACATCGGTCTAAGGCGCTGCAGTCATGCACTGTGCGGCTGGTCCCGGCGGAGGTTCGAGTCCTCCCTCAGGCATGGGTGTGTGTGTGTTTGTCCTTAGGATAATTTAGGTTAAGTAGTGTGTAAGCTTAGGGACTGATGACCTTAGCAGTTAAGTCCCATAAGGTTTCACACACATTTGAACATTTTGAATGAAAACAAACTGAAATCAAGGCAATATAAAGAAATTAAGACAAATTTCTAGACTTTGTTTCCTTTAAGCAATACATAATATTTGATATTAATAGTATAAATGTGAAAGAAACACTTATGTTCCCAAGACTAAAGCCACTGAACCAATTAGTCAAATTTGGTGTGGAGATAGCTTGCACACTGAGCAAGAACATTGGCTACTTCAGAAAAAAAACCCTACGAAGATGAAGCAGGTAGTGGAACTTTTTTTTGTACACTCCAGTGAACATAAAACATTATTAAATTTGTTACATAGTTAACACAGGTAATGTATAGCTACTTCAGTAGCACAATGCAGTGATGCTGCACAGCTGCTTCATTGTGAGTTGGGTCATTTGGGGAGGGGAGAGGGGGGATGCACAGTACAAGCTTTGTTTACCCTAACAGGCATGCACGTGAGAGAAGCTGATGTTATTGTGCGTACTGTATCTTATTTACCATCACTCATCATAACAAAACTACCAATATGTAAACACAGACATGGGTAACAGCTGGTATTTTATAAACTTTGTAAATCATATCTGACAATATTATGAAAAGGATAATTGTTACTGTATAGCAGAGATGCTGATTCGCAGATAGGCACAACAAAAACACTGTCAAACAAAGCTTTCAGTCAAACAGGCATTCATCAGAATTACACAATGCACGGGCTCACACACACACACACACACACACACACACACACACACACACACACACACACACACACACACACACACACACACACACACGACAATAGTCTTTGGCTGCCAATGCCAGACTGCAAGCAGCAGCTTATGATGGGAGAAGAAAACTGGTCACTGGGGGTGAGGAGGAGGCTGGGGCAGGGGTGATAAAATGCTACTTGTGGGAGCATACAGACTCATGGTGAGGAGAGGGAAGGGCAGCTGGTGCAGTCAGATGGCGGAATAGCGCAGTGGGAGGGGTGGGAAGGATAGTGGGTAGGATATTCCTCATTTCAGGGCACGATGAGAGGTAGTCAAAACCCCTGGCATGATGTTCTTACATGCATCTAGTCAGGAGGAGTGGAGGGGAATAGATAGGACTCTAATGAACTCTCTTTGTTTCGTATAAAAGAAGAATGAAATTAATCCATAGGAAAAGCAAGCGAGGGCGCGCGCGCTGACACACACACACACACACACACACACACACACACCACACACACACACACACACACACACACACACACACACACACACACCCGCGCGCGCGCGCGCTATCACACCTCATGCACACACTACAGCCAACTCCAGCATCTCGGGCCTGTTTGAGATGTGCTTTGCTGTGTGGGCGCGCGCTCGTTTGTACGCGTGTGCATTTACTCATTAAGGCTGTGGCTGAAAGCTACATGTGTCTTTTAATAACGCTTGTCTTCAACTTGATGTGTTTTCTTTACAGTAAGTAGCAATCTGTCTTTTCCTACATCGTTGATATTCCTACCTGGGGTTTCCATTGTTTGAAAAATTAATTTTTTGAATGGCTATGACAAGAGTTGGAACAACTTGGAGTAGCCATTGAAATTCACCGTAAGGGTGTTTTTTCATTAGACATAGAAAGATTACATATTAGTTACACTATTACAGGTAGAATTAGTTATGGTACTATAATTTTCTATAAGTATTTGTTAATGTTTGGTTATTAAGGTTCCATTTTTGCATTAACATTTCAATTAATTGTGGTACACAGTGTCATTTTCTACTATAGTCAAAATAGCCATTAGATTTTGATTTGATGTCCCTCATATGAAGCTTTAGCCAACAGTAAATATGGAAAAAACATGGGTCACTGCTCAGAGATGATATTTGAGAATATTTTGTGATCAGTGACATAGCGTAGTTCCTTGCACTTAGCAGCTTAAAATTCGTAATATCAGTTTTTGTGATTATAAATGCTTTACATATTTATCACTTTGTGCCTTTATCGAACATACATTGCGGCAGGATGACCACAAGTGTAAAAACCAAAGGAATGACACAGGTGATGTCTTAAGACTGTGTTAGGATTCATCATGGTGTTCAGCCTTTTGGTAGAAGGTCGTCGGCCAGAGCAATATAGTGTAAACATCCATTCAGTTTGCCCAGCCTCCCAAAATTGGCTCAGTCAGTTTAACAGTGTATGTGCATGAAACATTTGTATCTCATAATCATTAATGCTGAGTGCATGACCCCGTACAGAACACACTAAAAGTGTGTCAGTGTTGGTATGTAAATAATATTTTACATAGATAGAAAAAAGATACACGTGTATGTATACATGTATTATATCAAATGGATCCCTGTTTAATGTGAGAAATATTTCAATTTTATACTGTTGGATCACAAGTTCATTGTTTTGTCTTGGCTCAGTATTGTCTCCATTCCAGTATTGTCTCCATTCACTCAAGATTAGTTATTTTGTAAATGCCTTAGCATGCACAGCGAGTGGTTAAGTCCATCTCCAGGTAGGTATGAAATCAGGGCAAAGCATACACCAACATTTTAATTCTGTCATCCGTAATAACACTGTGTTGTATTTAGTAACACAGTAATCTTTTTGAGGTTGTATTTCATTATAACACAAGTCGCATTTCATTATAACACAAAGTATCATTACATTATTTATAGACCATGCTCCTGCACACAAATTCCAAGTTTTTTATTTTAGTGTAACTAGGAAGTGTGTTCACAAAATAAATATCAACATATATCTCCTTATAGGATCCTTGCCTGTTGACTGCTAATTAGATATATTTACATTTATTTATTAGCTTCCTATATGCAATTCTGTTCTGACTCATCAGATATTGTTTTGGGAAGGTGTACGAAGTGCCAAACCAAATCAAAATTCGAAGAAAAGGAAAATATGTAAAGACTCGAAAGTGGAGTAGAATATATACTAATATCTTGTAAAAACTCAAGATACAGTACTCATTCAAAGCCTGCTTACTCTCGTATCCTAATATGTACGTAGCTTTGATATGAGTGACACTAGTAATATTTTGCGTACATAATCTGTTTAGTTAGAGCCTCTTCCTTTTTTTTTAAGTCTAATATAGTAATTTCAGTAGTGATAATCTTTACAACTAATATTTACATTTGTGTACATAAATTGGCAACTATCCAAATGGTTAAGGCAGCAGTGTGACAAGTAGGTTAATAGTCAGAAAAGAACTATGTACACCCAAACATCTGTTTGTAGGATGCTGCCTCTTGTGAGTGCCTAAATATTAGTCTCATTAACATGTCCCTTTCCTTAACGTTACTAAGGCATATCTCTTTTCTTTTGAACTCATGGTTCCAGCAGACGTTATTGGTTAACTAGCTACCAATCCCCTTCAATAAGTACATTTAAACATGAATACTACATATACAGAAACAAGATCAACTACTTGTGGAAATAAAATCCTGATGGGAATGTAATCCCTTTATTTTATCATTTATGATAAGCAGAGGATAATTTCCATTTTGGGGTACTCTTACAATCCTATATAGACCAGTATATAAAATTTGTCACAGTTTTTTTTCCCGCAAAAGTTATTATTAAGGGTGTGTAGAAACAAAGCAATACACAAAACCAATCTAAGTAACACAAATAGGGCTTTATTCATAAACCTCTGAATAATAACGAAAATAAGACTCTCGTGACTACATGTTATGAGACAAAAGGATCATACTTAAGGTGCAACATTAGCAAGACACAAACAACTCGTGTGAGCAGTAGAGACTAAAAGAAAATAGTGAAAATGAGTCAGCACTGCTCCACACGTACATAGGTGCAAGTCGTGCAGCACTGTGTGAGTGCTTCGTACAGGCAATCTCTAGTGGCCAGATTGCACTGATACATTTGGCTGATTTCAGTTCACATGCACGGTAACACTACACTTGACACACTCACATGTACTAGTAGCAGGATACAGCACACCTGTCCCTCGTCCGAAGAGGGTGCCCAGGACATGAGGGACAAACTGGTAGCTTGACGAGAGAGACATCCATTGGATCAGGAGCAACGGTGGCCAGTACCAACAGCAGTGGTGGGCCAATGTGCTGCAGTGGCAACAAAGCACAGGGGTGTGGAGGTGCGGTAAACCTGAGGGCAAGTGGCCCGCGCTATGCCTAACGACAGCACTTGGAGGGAGGGTGCCATCACCATCTCTGTCATTGCCAGTGGTCCCAGTGTGAAGGAGACAGGGCTGGACCCAGCAGTAATGATGGCAAGGTGCCGGTGGAGGCAACCCAATCAGAACAACAGGCTGTGGCAGTGGACCTGAGGCCAGAGATGTGTTGGTGCCCTGTGCCGGCAAGCTGGAACCCCAGGTTGCCGCACATGGAGGAGGCAACCAGTTGGACAGGGACACCCCCACATCAGGCGATGAAGGGCTTGAGGCAGAGGATGGTGACGCAGGGTGTGGCAGCGTGTGCCATACCAATGAATCGGTAATTTTGGGTGGTGACCGAAGGTGCAACTGATCAAAGTAGTGCTCCACTAGTGCCAGCGCCAGCAGTGGCTTGGTGTCCACTTGCTTTGGCTGACAACCAAATTGTGGTGCCCACACTGGCGACCACAGCACCAAGTGACCACACGAACTTGATCGCGGCAGGTGTGGCGCAGGCCACAGAAGGTGGAAGAGTGTGCGTGGGTGCCAGCTATGGAACAACACAGCTAGACTCCACTCCCACATAGGTGTGAAGTGATAGGTGCTCAGAAAATAGAGAAGAGCATTGTCTGGTGAGGAATCCATAACAGACTTTTTCATTCGAAAATTGAACATACACATTAATTGTTACATATTGCCATTTGATTGAGGTTGGGAAGGCGGAGCCATAACATGACAAATGCCAAGATGGGAACAAAGCAATTGAAAGGTGTGAGAAATTGACTGTGGTCTATTATCGGAAATGAAGGCACAAGGCAACCCCCTCAATAGAAAAACCTTCAAAAGCATACAAATTGTGACCTCGGCTGACATTGACACACACTCGAGAATGTATGGAAACCAGGAAAATGCATTCCCAGGGCTGACATGGAGCAGTTCAGGGGGACAGAGATGCCGTGCGAGCTTCCTATTGTTGGGCACAGTGCTCACAAGCCGTGACAAAACAGACAATTTCGCCATCAATCCATGGCCAAAAAATATGTGTCTTATCTCAACAGTTTGGTGCATGAAATTGCCCTAGTGGAGAAGGCGTAGAACAATGGCTGTAACGTGGCAGGAATGACTATTCTGAGAGAGGTGTTTTCAATGGACAACAGCAAAACAACATCCAAAGCAGAGAGATGATTCCATAAGGGAAAGTAGTTGCATAAGGAGTCCAAAGTCCAACTCAGGGGTTTATCTGGCCAGCCTGTTGAACAAACCATACCACCTGTTGGAGAACAGGAAACAGCAACTTCTCTGCACAAGCTCATTAATTGGAAAGCCCTCAACAATGGCCTTCATTTCAGTATCAAGATGAAAGCAAAGCAATTCTTCCCAATCAAAGATGGGATCAGGACCCATAGGATGGGAGAACAAGGTGTCCGAATTGGCGTGTTTGGACTTGGCATGTTTAGACTCGGTCAAAAATAGATTTTGTAATTGTAGCAAAACAAGAACATGCCCAGTGTTGCAGGTGGTGTACTGACTTCTCAGGCTAGCAAGTGAGAGGATTAAACAAGGAAACCAAGGATGTATGGTCAGTAAAAAGGTGAAACTTGGAGCCATGCAAAAAATATGAAATTTTTAGATTGTGTAGACTATGAGAGCCTCTCTTGCCCCTTGAGAGTAACGCTGGTGGCCTGGAGTGAGAGATTTAAAGGAAAAGGAACAGGTCGTTGAGAGCCTTTGGCATATCAGTGTCCTGACGCATTATTGTGAGGTGTCAGTCAACAAATCTATGTGCTCGTCTGGAGAAATCTAAACTCCATTTATGCATGATGCTGGTTAAATGTGCATTGAAATTGGCAGTTAAATCTTAACTTGTGAAAATGTTTCAAAATACCAATTCTAAAATTCAGTAAAATATTTGGCTCAACGGATATTTCAATATGTAGTGACAAATACTGCAGAACTCTGTTCAAATAAGGCAAACTCCACATCACTTTTATATGTATTTGACAAATACCTGTAGCAGTCATGCTTCTTTCTAAACAAGAGGACCAAGGAACAGCGGAGAGTGCGGTGTTGCCAGATCAAACTAGATTGTGTTAATGCCACGATTAAGGAGTTCTTATATCCTGAGCATAAAATTCATTCCCATCAATGAGATTCACTGTGCTATTAGCCAGTGAGCAGCTTCCCAGGCAAAGAGCTTCTGTAGCGACAGAAGCTAGCACCATGCTCAACTTACCAGGAAGTGACATCAAAATGATGTGGCACTTAATGCAACATACCTTTATTTATATATATGCATAGAGTATATACACTGGTGGAAAAAATATTAGCTCACCTTTTTGGAGATTTCCAACCCACTCAAGATTTACTGTTGTGATACTGCATACATAGTACATGAAATGATTATATTTACTGATCAATTATTGCACTAGTGGTTCTGAGGTACCAGATGTCGCCCATGCTAAAACACCCATATTACTATCTAGTGTAGCATTTAGGGGTTGCAATTCAAGTACTGGCATCCAATCAATCGTGCAGATGTCGAATACTATCCTGGGGTAAGTTATGCTATGCCTGCTCAAACTGTTCATGTAGTTCTGTAAGAGTTGGTTAACAAGTCAAAAGAATCACTTCTCGTCCCATCATCAGACAAATGATCAACTGAAGACAAGTCTGGAGATCGTGCTGACCAGGAAAGTTGCTGCATATCTTGCAGAGCACATTGAGTTCACAGGCAGTGTGCAGGCGAGCTCCATCACCTTCCTTGTAAGAATGGTAGAGGAAAAGTTCTAACAACATTCTGCATGTACTGAGTGGTGAACGAGAATTATAGCTTATTGCACCCCAGGCCATGAGGCTGGAGTGGAGCCACTGCATCTTGCATAAGTGCACTCTTATAAGATAGCACTCACCAGGTCTACATTATATGCATGAACAACCATCACTTGCATGCAACAGCATCTGCTTTTATCACAGAAGTTCATGGCATGACATTCCAACTTCCAAGTGATCCTCTGATGACATCCAGTCATGCCATGTACGACAATGCTATGGCATGAGTGGAAGTCGAGTTTGAGGTGTGCATGCCCATAGTCCCACTGTAAATATTTGGTTCACAACAGTTTGTGTTGACGCATCTGATCTCACAAGTCCTCTTATCTCTACTGGGGCAACTGTGTGATTTGCAACGGCTGCCCTTGCAATATGACGATCCTGGCAGGCATTTGTGCTGTGTGGATATCCAGAAGCTCATCTATAGATGTGAGAATGTTCACGTCACCACTTATGCCACCATCGTTGCACAACTGACGCAGCACATCCTACTTTTGTGGTTGTTCTCTGAAAGGACCATCCCACCACTTAGAAGGCCACAGTTTGACTCCTTTCAAACTAGCTCACTTGACTGGAGGAAAGATGAGTGTCTTTCCATGGCCTGGTTGCCTGCTTGTTTCACATGTTTGTCTCGTACTGGGCCTTCTGGCTGTGAGCATTCACTATTAAAGAATAGACATGATGGTGTTCTGGTAGCTATGTCTCTAAGCTATCTGTTGGCAGATGATGTTGAAACCATTATCAGAACATTTACTGTCCTCCACGTGGCATATGCCGATAGTGAGGCAAAATCAACGATGTCTTTCCAGGTGTACTAATTTTTGTTCTGATAGTGTATATCTATGGA
This sequence comes from Schistocerca cancellata, assembly GCF_023864275.1. Taxonomy (NCBI): domain Eukaryota; kingdom Metazoa; phylum Arthropoda; class Insecta; order Orthoptera; family Acrididae; genus Schistocerca; species Schistocerca cancellata. Next base: position 92,424,052 of record NC_064633.1, on the reverse strand, counting down.
GTGAGCATAGCATACTGTGCATTTTCTCATTGTCGAACTGGTCTAGTCACTTGATTCTGGGTCGCTATCACCTGTCTACAATTTGCAATAATAGCAAAACTTGAATATTACATGTTTTCCCCTTGTTTTATTTATGTTATTATATGCTTTGAGTTATAGTAACAGCTATTGTGCTATGGATGTAAAGAGAAAGAGAAAGGAGGACAGGTTACTTTTAGTAGTAATGTACAACAAATGTATAATTATGAATCTCATATTGATATGAGGCACACTATATATTGAAAAATATGATGACATAGTGTTATAAAGTCATGTATATAATATGTAGATAATTCTGCAATTTTGTGGCATTGTGTTTACGAGACAAGTACTATATATATTTGCAAGTTCATTTGAGTAAATTGCCAGTCAGTGTATAGACATTGGTGCTATTTGCTATGCAGGTAAAATTCATTCATGAAAGTCTTGTTAACATCCTCCAATTTATTTAGGTTATCAAAACCTAAAGTGTTTTATATACCTACTGGAATGTCATCTGGTTATATATGTAATAAGATGGGGAAACATTATAAAAATATAAATGTTGGTTTGTTCAGAATCGTTAATCTCTGAAAGTTCTTGACTGATACCTTTAAAATTTTGACAAAACGTAGAATTCTAATGTGATATTGTTTTTGGGACCTAATTCTTTAATACAGTATATTTTAATACATATAATAGAAAAATATATGTATAATATATAAAGGGAAAACATTTCAACCAAAAATCTCAAAATGCACCTTTCCAATTTACTTCAGAGTTTTACATGTTACTGTAATAAACGTTTAGATACATATAGACTACATACTTCTTAATTTGTATGTGTATAGTACACAGAAAAGAAATATTGTTAGCAAACAGAAAAATTGTATTTATGGATGACTGGTTTATGATTAGACTACTACTACAGAATCTGAATTGGCAATAACAATAAACAAGGCTCTGGGCCAGAGAGGGGAGAGGAGATGGATATAGGGGTTGGAAGAAATGGACAGAGAAAATGTTAAAATGGTGACAGACAGAGAGAGGGGCAGGAGGAGATGGTAAACGAATAGGTACGGGTAGGAGAGGACGGACAGAAAAATGGGTGAGGAAGTGATGGACTGAGATAGGGCAAGAGGGAGGGGACAGGAGGAGATGGAGAGAGAAGGGGGTGGATGTGATGGACAGAGACAGGGAGTAGGAGAAGGAAATGGACAAAGGGGGGAGGCGAATATGTACAGAGGAGGGATTGAGATTAGGACATATATCCAAATCTGATACATATTAGAAACATGTGCTTCCTCTTTTCTTTCGTTTCCATTTAAGTAGACTGAGCTACAGCGAAGTGTGGCGAGGTCAGCTATTGCTAAGTAAATGTGCTGGTTGTGTGAAGTGGTCTAAACTGTGCATAAAATTAGAGCTATTACTGTGTTTTATTTCTCTGAATATGAGAACTTATGAACTACATACCGGTACCTATTACTTACATACTGGTACATATTACAAAAAGCGCTTAAGGAGAAGCATGCCCACTGCTAAGGGATGTGCTGTATGTGTGAAGTATGTTCTAATTTGTGGAAAAAATTATGGTTCACTGCCAGGAAACCAAACTTCTCCCATTGCTCCTGAAAGTAGCTAAAGCACAAGTGAGAATTTGCCTATACCACCTGCACCAGTATGTACTTTATTTGAAGACATTCTTGTGTAGAAAAGAAGTCTCCTAAAACAAATCACCTTTTAATTCCTCCTAACATGTGTCAGTGTTTTTTATGTTTTTTGTTCTGAGAATGAGTAATAGTTTGACAGTTAATCAATGTGTTTTGAATTTTGAGTTGCATTTACTTGTTCCATGCTTAACTTGTAAATTACTAACAAAGACCAGTCCCAGAACCTCTAGAAACATGATGAATAAGAAAATTTTTGCCCATGGCAGGACACCAACCAGAATTGTAATCACTATTCAACCTCTTCAGCCACTACTTCATGTAACCTTGTCATATGTCCTGTGAAAAATGCCGATAAATCATTATCGGACATCCAATGGCAGTAAACTATATCTTTTCGAGGAATCCTCAATTTGCTAGTGTTTGTAAATAGCACATAAGTTACGATATTCTTATAGTATAAGACACGTTAAATACATGTTTGACAGATTTCAGTATGCCCTCATCCAGGTGCGTCTGCCAAAGCATATCTGGAAGAAGGGTAGCCACAGTACCTCTAGTAACTTACATTTAGTACAAGGAGGTTAGTCTTAATAAACGCATTTCTCATTGTGTACATGAATGGTCACCTAATACAGGCAGCCATGTTCCATGTGACAGATGGCATACTGATTTGTTGTATTTTGCGTACTTGCAGTAGGTACGTTGTTTCAAGGCAACAGCGCAAGCATTGAAGATTTATCGCAAAAACATCAGCCTCGGCTCGATTTCTTATAATAAAATGTCACTAATGAAACATCAGCAGTAAAAGCCTCAAGAGACTGCGTACTTGCAGTAGGTACGTTGTTTCAAGGCAACAGCGCAAGTATTGAAGATTTATCGCAAAAACATCAGCCTCGGCTCGATTTCTTATAATAAAATGTCACTAATGAAACATCAGCAGTAAAAGCCTCAAGAGACTCAAAGATGGACAATCTTGAAGTTCCTAGTAGTAAGTTATCAGCTTACTGGACCTATCAAGATGGCGGAGATGTTGTGTGTACAAGTGAGTAGTGTTCCTGCGAAAAACAAAAATAATATCGGTAAAAGTACAGTGTGTGTGAAGTGTAGGGACGAAATTATGAAATTAAATGAGTGTATTTCTAGCCTTCAGCAAATCGTCAGTGTATTGAGTAGTGAGATGTCAGAACTTCGAAAAGAAATAAGTGAGTCATTAGTCAAACAAAAGGCAAGTTCTCTTCCGCAAAAAAAAAACTCTTAACGAGTGGACAAATATACCATATAAAAACAGAGGTGTGGATAAGAAAGCATCACCAGGGAGTAAAAACACCAAACAGTTGGCAGTTAAAAACAAATTTCAAGTTCTTTCCGTGAGTGAAGAGACGGATTTACGCCTAACATCGGTAAGGGAAGATGAACTTTTGAACAAACTTTGTAATCAGAATGGTGATACAGGCGCTGAGTTCAGCATTAACGCAAACAACGATGGTGCGAAATTGAGCATGCCATCAATTGTACATAATAATGGGACATCTATTGCACGTAGTAATGAGAAAGACAGTATCAGTCAAAACGTACAACAGTGCAAAGACGAAAGTAATGTATTATTTTTAACGGACAGTCACGGCACAAAAATGACGAGACTATTCAAAGAAAACACGAAATACGACGCAACAGGTTTTGTGAAGCCAGGAGCAACAGCAAAAAACATTATTGATGTTGATTTACAAGACAAAATGTCGGGAAAAAATTACTATGTCGTGTGTATAGCGGGCGCAAATGATGTTGCGAAAAACGAAGCAAATAACTGTCTCACTGAACTAAAGAAATTCCTGGAACACTGTAAACAAAAAAATACGATAGTTGCAACATTACCACATAGATATGATCTAATGTATCACTCGTGTGTAAATAAAGAAATTCCTAAAACTAACACTAAAATAAAGCAGATGTGTTCTTTGTTTGGAAAATGTAGCGTCCTTGATATAGGCAAATTGGACAAATGCCAGCATACCAAACACGGAATGCATCTAAATTAAGAAGGCAAAAACTTTGTATGTAAAATGATAAATGAAATCCTTGCGAACAGAGATAGAGCGAACAGAAAAATTCCATGTCCCGGTATGGGACCAGTCTCAGCAAAAGAAAAAGAAGGATCCTCAACAGCAGCAGAATCGTCAGTGGCGGAACCAAAAGCTAAAACAACATATTCAGCGGTAACTATTGCCCGTCCTACACGCAACAGGAAACAAATTCAGCGTCTTTTATGGTGAGTAACACGAGAGATGAGGATCCAAAGTTGCGTGAAGCATCTCTCTCGTGTGTTCAATATGAGTTTTCCACACCTCAAACAATACTATCAACTAATGTACTGAAAAAAGCCACTCCTAGCAAACATCACGCAAATGCAGAGGTGAGAAAAAATCAAACTTTGTCTTTATTCCACCAAAATATATGTAGCCTTAAGAATAAAATAGACCAGTTGCTAATAAATTTAAAAGACGAGTGTGAAAGTGAGCCTGATAGTTTCTCAAAACATCACGTTATGAGTGGGATCCACATGATACAGATTGAGAACTTTAGTTTAGCTACTCATTACTGTAGATCTGTTATGGAAAAAGGTGGTGTTGCAATATTTATAAAAAATAATATAGTGTATAAATCCCTAGATTTAATCAAATACTGTGATGAACAACATTTTGAGGTGTGTGGCATTGAGTTAACAGCAGACAGTGCAACTGTTATTGTTCTGGCTGTTTACAGGGCACCTGCTGGAAATCTAAATGTATTTCTAAGACAAACTGAATCGCTTCTGGCCCAGCTATGTAGGGAAACTAAATCTAACATTTTTATGGGTGACTTCAATGTGTACCTTTTAACACAAAATAGAAACAAGACAGATTTTGAACATTTAATGTATTGTTACAATTTAGTACCAGTGGTGGACACTCCAACTAGAGTAACTGCCACCTCTAGCACTTTAATAGATAATGTATTTGTAGATAAGGATATTTGCAATAATTTAACCATGAAAAATATTATAAATTGTCTCTCTGATCATGAAGGGCAATTCCTCACTCTAAACCAAATGAATGTACAAAGAAAAGAAAATTTCATTTGGAAAACATTTAGGATTATAAACAGACAACGCACTGAAACCTTTAATGAGCAATTACGGCTTGTGGACTGGTCTCCTGTATATGCTACAGTTGATGTTAATTCAAAATTTAATATATTTATCAATGAAGTTACAAGCCTCTTTGAAGAAGCATTTCCTAAAAAATCAGTGAGAGAAAACCTGTTCAAATCTGGAAACAAGCCTTGGATTACGAAAGGCATCAAAATCTCTTGTAAAACAAGAAGAGAACTATATGCTGCAGCCAGGAGTTCAAATGATAACAGTAGGAGGCTCTGAGCACTATGGGACTTAACATCTGAGGTCATCAGTCCCCTAGAACTTAGAACTACTTAAACCTAACTAACCTAAGGACATCACACACATCCATGCCCGAGGCAGGATTTGAACCTGCGACCGTAGCAGTCGCGCGGTTCCGGACTGCAGCGCCTAAACCGCGTGGCCACCGCGGTCGGCTGATAACAGTAGGATTACACACTATAAAATCTACAATAAAGTTCTGAATAAGACCATTCAGGCAGCAAAGAACATATGCTTGAAGGCAGTAATTGACAACTTGAGCAATAAAGTAAAAACTATCTGGAAAGTTGTAAAGAAGGAAATGGGGAAAATGCAGTTTGTAGTGAAAATATCCAAATAAAAAGTGGGGGTAATCTTGTTAGCGATCCCAAAAAAACGGTTGCAGACACATTCAACAACAATTTTTTAACAGTAACAGAAAAAAATAGGGTCCATGAAGCAAGCCATCAATCTTTTGAAAGCTAGAGTACCTGGTCCAGTATAACGTATGAAGGTAAAAACAGTCACTGTTCAAGAAATTGAAAGAGTTATTAAATCCCTGAAAAGTAAAAACTCTGCTGGAATTGACAACATTTCTAACAAATTATTAAAATACTGCTCCAGCCATGTAAGTAAAGTCCTTTGCCACATTTTTGATGTGTCACTTAAGCAAGGAATAGTTCCTGAGAGGCTTAAGTATGCAGTTGTAAAACCGCTGTATATGAAGGGGGATAAGACAGATACTGCTAACTATAGGTCAATATCACTACTGACAAGCTTTTCAAAGGTTTTAGAGAAACTAATGCATGCCAGGACAGTTAAGCATCTCAGTGAACACAATAGCTTCAGCAAAAGTCAGTTTGCACTTCAGAAAGGTTTGTCAACAGAAGATGCAATATTTGCATTTACTGGCAAACTCTTGGAATCTATCAACAAAAAAACGGAAAGTGATTGGCATATTTTGTGACCTAACAAAAACATTTGACTGTGTAAATCACCAAATTCTTTTACAAAAAGCTGCACATCTCGGTATAAGTGGTGCAGCAGGGAAATGGCTCAACACATATCTGTCGAACAGGAAACAAAAAGTTGTAGTAGATAGTCAAAATGGTGTCCCAGTAACTTCAGAATGGGGTACCATCACATGTGGAGTGCTGCAGGGCTCAGTTCTGGGCCCCCTACTTTTTATTATATTTATAAATGATCTTCCTCTCTCTACGGAATATTGTAGATTCACCATTTTCACAGACGACACTACACTACTTGTTGATAATTCATTAGATAAACTTGAGGTAATGGCAAATAAGGTTTTAAATGAAACGGTGAACTGGTCCAACATTAATGGTCTTATTTTAAATTACTGTAAAACAAACTACATTCAATTCCACAAAACATCCAAAGATGAGGAAGTATTTGTAAAGATAGGTGAGCAGACAATAACCAGGGTAGATTCCTCAAAATACCTAGGTTTGCATATTGATAGCAAACTGAATTGGTCAAACCACATCGTGGATCTGTACAAAAGACTAAGTTCAGCAACATCTGCATTGCACATTGTTTCTTCTTATAGAAATATGAAAACCATGAAGTCAGCATATTAGGGTTACTTTCATGCAATTATGGCGCTTCGAATTATATTTTGGGGAAATCAGCCACTGGCTAAAAAGTACTGTGTGTACAAAAAAGAGCCATAAGGATCATGTGTGGACTCAAATGGTTCAAATGGCTCTGAGCACTATGGGACTTAACATCTGTGGCCATCAGTCCCCTAGAACTTAGAACTACTTAAATCTAAGTAACCTAAGACATCACACACATCCATGCCCGAGGCAGGATTCGAACCTGCGACCGTAGCAGTCACGAAGTTCCGGACTGTGTGGAGTCCATCCTAGAGCCACATGCAGGAATCTTTTTAAGAAGCTTGAAATACTTACAACCACTGTGCAATGTACACTCCTGGAAATTGAAATAAGAACACCGTGAATTCATTGTCCCAGGAAGGGGAAACTTTATTGACA